>NC_136656.1:12390533-12570533 GCF_949748355.1 Melanostigma gelatinosum
GGTGACCCACGCATCTTCCTCCTCTATAGACCTGGCCATTACGACATCTTGTACAAATAACACTCCTAACCACAGCCCACCTCATTCTCCTCCTGCTGTACGGTACAGCAGTGGGTTAAAAAAAATAATTCAGCAGCCACGTTGATGAAGCATACATCTGTGTATAATACTACACTCGTGTATTTGAAAAAGATAAAATCACATTACATGCCTCCCTTACCCCTCTCGCCCCAAACTCCCAAGTCTATCCTCAGTCATCACAAAATGGTTAATTAAAAAATCTTTGGGAAAAAAAAAATAGAAGTGACTCCAGGCATTTAGAGTTGTACAGGTTTTTTTTTTGATTTTTTTTTGTGGTTGTAAATGTTATCTACTTGCTTTATGTTGGATTATTTTCCTTTGTTATACTGCGTTTCATTGAGTTTTATTAAAGGGATTTACATCTTATTTCTTGTCTTTTTTTCTAAGGAGTCAGATTGAAGTGTAACAAATGATACGTTACATTATCAATGAATCACTTACAGCAGTGGAAAAATAGAATTCCTGTTGGAAAATTAAACAGATAAAACAATGACTTTGTTAAGCATAATGAAATAAACCCCATAGTTCATTACAATTGTATATTTTGATAGTGTGGCTGTGCCAGGCACGAATCCCACCTGTAAAACTGCATTGGTTACTTGTTCACATTGCGCATCTGTTCAACCGAATGCACAGTTTCAGTGCATGGATTATTCAGAAATGGTGTGCATTGTGTACTGGAATTACTACAGGAGAACAGTTGATGTGCGTACACTTTGTTTACACCTGGATTTACGCATGCGCAGGACGCGTCATAGCGGCTTGCGTAAACCTATTTAAAGATGGTCGTCTACTACAGCAGGAGGCGCTGTCTCGTTTTCGTGGGCGCCAATACTCGCTGCTGGTGCCTACAAATGTGGGCAGAGTGAGAGTTCTTTCGTTGGATAAGAGTGAAGACGACCAAAGTCGCTGAGGGAAAATGTCTCCCTTTACAAAGTCGCTGACTTTGTCAGGTGTGAGAATAGCTGCAGCGCGTGCAGCACGGCGTCAGTACTCCTCTCTGACAGGTGGGCTCACACCGAAACGTATTATGTGTAATGTTCGATGGCTGCATTGACTGCATGTTTCTATGTCTGAACTGTAACAGTAAGTAACACATGGCGAAGCTCTGCCTGTGGAGCTCCAGTGGGTTAAGCTAGCGCTAATGTTCTATAGGTCATATGTGACTAGCGTTAGTTGAATAGGTACTGATGTAGGACGTTCTCCTTTTACTTAAAGTGAGTTGCAGGTGTGTGTGCACTGATGTCTTCGCTAATTGTCACCGATATGTTGGCTACAGAAGCTGACTATAAAGTAGCACTTTGTTGTGCAAAAACGTCACACTCAGTTGCTAACTTGTTAGCGACACCAAGCTAATGCAGTCTAATATAACAGCCTGGATACATCAACACATCTATTTAACAGTTTAAAGATGAACTGAGCACTATAAAGTACACAAAGGGAGGATTCAATGCAGGACTGTTGAGTGTATGTTGCTTTTTTATTTTAATGAGCAATGTGAATCATTTAAGTTTGTCAGCTTGGTAGATTGTCTTCATGCTGAGCTTAGTGGCTTCTAAGGATCCAAGAAAAGGTCTTAAATCATATATTAAAAGAAAAGATATTTGACACATTAAATTGATAGATTTTAAATTTACTTCAGCATGAAGTCCCTCCAAATATGTCAGAAGGATGGAGGCATTAAGGCAAGTTGTATCTGTGTTTTACTGCTAATGTTCACTCACTAACTCATGTGACATAATCCCATCTGTGTTTCTGCCTATAGCTGAACTGATTGAAAACATGGATAAGAAAGCAACCTGGGACCGCTTCTACACTGAGAGCAGCAGCAGCACAAACACCTTCAAACACTTTGAGTGGTTCTTTGGCTTCGATGCTGTCCGGGACTTCATTATGCCCCTATTGCAGACCAAGCCCCACCCAGACGGTTTGCTCCAGGTCCTGGATATGGGCTGTGGCACTTCTGCTTTAGGGCCCTGTATTTACAGACACTCTCCTCTCCCGGTCCGGGTCACTTGCGCAGACATTTCCCCCATAGCTGTGCGACTAATGCAGGAACACGTCCAAACCAAAGCCATTCAACCTCACAATCTTTCCTCTCGGCTTGAGTTCGTAGAGCTGGACTGCACACAGCTCCACGAGCACTACGGTTGTAGCAGTGTGGACCTTATAGTTGATAAGGGCACCACAGACGCCTTGTTGAGGTCGAAGGAAGGGAAACGGAAGGCCAATCAGGTGCTGAAGCAGTGTTTGAAGGTGTTGCGGAGCTCAGGGTCTCTGCTCCAGTTCTCCGATGAAGACCCTGATGCCAGGCTGCTGTGGCTGGAGACCGAGGCACAGGAGCCGGGGGTGATGGCAGCAGATGTTGGGGTGCAGGAGGTTGGGGAGCGAAGGGGAATGACTTACTACTGCTACCAAGTGACTCCTCGCTCTATTGTGTAGCAACTTTCTTCATCTGGATGGTGATAATATTAAATGAGTAAACTACTGAACTGATTGTAAAAAGTAATTGATAAGGTACACCTCTCCACCAAACTGGACCTCCACAGTCCGACAACAAGATATTTCCTACTTATAAAGTAACCTGAAGGTAAAGAATGACTTCTTCATGAAATGATAAAAGCTGACAAACCATTTAAACTGTGAGAAGTTTGAGGGAGGTCAGAGACTTCCTAGTGGGTTGGTGGTTTTGCCCGTCCTGGCTCTCTGTCCTTCTCTCCAGCCCCTGCTCACTCCCCAGACCTGCCAGTCCTGGTCACATGACATCCCCTCCCACCTACACACCTGTTCCCACTTTCCTCATCTGACCTGTAGTTTCTAGGAAACACACCTAAAAGATTTGACTCATATATTTGGAGTTTTACGATAAGTAATTGTTCTAACATGACAAACATTTCACCAACAAAGACCACGCTTCTTATGATTGCAAATTAGTTTGAAATAACATGACGTACATCACAAAAAACATAAATAGGAGAACTGAAGCCACCGGGAGATAATTGACAGACTTATACAGGGAGACACGGGTTGTTCAATCAGGAGAAACTTAATTTACAGTGAACAAACACATTTATTAAAATGTGTAAAGTTAAAATTTTGGAGAGTTGACACTGGTGGGGGTGTTGAAGACAGCAGGGGCAGGCTGAAGATCGAGATGACGGCATGTTTGAGTGGGACTGCCCTCAGTGGAAGAAACCTTGAGCACCGATGTGATGATGAATGGGGAGGAGGGTCACATCGCTTTCTACTGAAATGACAGCTGACTGCACAGAAGAGAACAGGTCTTTAAAGTTTGACGGGAAATCGCCCACTGTCAGCTGATAGAGTAGGAGCCAGAGAGCAGAGATGTGTGAGTGAATGAGAGCATAAAATACTTTACATAGTTAATTCATTTACAACTGTATGATTATAAGTCCTCTAAGCAAAGCTCTCTAAGTTTGACTGTACTTAACTCTCAGTAAATAATCAATGCTAACAATTTGATATTCAAGGAGGGATTTGATAATCCTTAAATTATTATAGTGGCACCAAACATACTAAACTAAATTACGAACAATGCCAACTGACAAAGTCTATTCTGAATCCAATGCTACAGGTCAGATATGCTGCTGGTTTACATGCCAGGAGTTTGGTGAGAGTATATTACCCCGTCATCGTACACCGGAAGTACCCAAACGCATGTTGGCACATGATTTGAAGACTGGGCATCCCCTTGTTTGATACTACTGAAACAGCAGCCCAACACAGCAACATGTCGCCGTGCAGGACTCTCCCCACTGACTCTCTCTCAGTCGAGAGAGAGAGAGGGCGAGATATGTGACTGCCTCTCCCCGACAGTTCACGCTCACTGTCCCGATCAGGATCACCAGGGAAGTTACTCTTGCATGTGTGTTGAGGCTAAAATCTCAAGCCCCACAGAGAGGAGGCTGGAGCACATGTGTCCGGCTGCCTTGTGCCGTCGACACACGCTGCAATAATAACGCTACCAAAACTGGTTTATAATTATAAGGAATTTAATTCCACTGATGCAAGTACGATCACAGTTACACATTGGAGTATATACTCCTATGAAATATTAAAACAATAAAACCCCATTTGCAAAAACCTCACTCGGCTCCTCAGGTGAAAAACACGTCTGTCCTCCGAGGGCCTTCACAGAGAGAGGAAAAAAAGACTTGAAATTAAACCTCCCACCTTTGTTCGAAACACCTCCTCTTCCATTTTTCTCGATTCCTATTGGCTAACTTCCAGGAGTGTATTCGGCTGTCTGCCCGAGTCTACTAACACATTCAATGACTGTCAGTTACATTTTAACCCCTTCTATAATAATCCTTCAGTATGAAAGTTAAACTTCTGCAACTTGGCAGAAGCTTCATGTTTTTTAGCTACTATTCCTACATCACTTTATGTTTATCTTAATTATGCATTCCCAAAACCCTTATGATTATGACTAATTATGATTTATTAATTATGAATTATTAAACACTTTTATTATATCTACTAACTACAGTTTTTTGCTCAAATTTCTTACAGTGTCACAACTACGTTCGCGGTAAGACCAGTGTCCAGATATAACGATGATCCATAGAAACCTGTGAGTGAGTGAATGAGAGCATGAAAACACTGTCCTAATGTAGGAGGTTAGAGTAAATCCCAACATTTTACACACGTAGTTCATTATTTTACAACTATGATTATAAATACTATATTTCAAAATATCCCTCCTATAAGCAAAGCTCTCTAAGTTGTACTGTACTTAACTCTCAGTAAATAATCAATGCTAACAATTTGATATTCAAGGAGCTGGTAATCCTAAAATCATCATGGTGGCACCAAACATCCTGAGCCAAATTATGAAAAGTGGTAGCAGTCAAAGTCTATTCTGAATCCAAAGTTACAGGTCAGATATGCTGCTGGTTTACACGACAGGAGTTTGGTGCCAGTATCTTACCCCAGCAGCCGACATCGGACACACCGGAAGCCTGAAGTGAGCTCTGAGGCAGACTGGCACGCAGGCTTCCTGCCCCCTGGTAGCATTGAAGACTGGCCGACCATCTTTACACTCTGATAAAGGCAGCCATTCAGGCTCCAGAGGAACAAGTCCTCCGGGCCGCGCTGGCTTGCCCCACACAGCGACACCTATCACCATGCAGGGCTTAAGAGTCTTCCCCACAGTCCAAACGCCCACCGTCAGCATTGGCTCCGAGAAGCCAGGGCTACTACCTGGGTAACTCCGTAGTCTGCCCAGAATGCAGTTCTTAAGACAGGGGTGTCAAACTCAAGCCGTTTGACACCCCTGTCTTAAGATGTGCTGCAGGACACCCCCAATCTACTCAACACAAGCATAAATCTGCTAACATGATGGGACAACACCCGACTGCAATTGGTTGAAAAGCTTGTAAGTTCATCAGCCAATTAGCCGGATGATAGACCTTCACGTCAACAAAAGTTCACCATCCCAGCATAACTGAGATGTCCAAGTCAAAATGATCTACCTACATTAAAAATGCTGAATATCTATTTTTATATATATACTGAGTATACTTTATATTTACAATATACGTACCTTGCATAACTGCATGAACCCTTATGGCACAATACAATTCTGTACATTGTTGGTCATTACCTTACTCTGATGACTTGCACTGAATGGGATTGGCCAGAGTTGCATAGTCCGGACAGTAGCTGCTGGCAGCCGCCTCAAGCAGACTTCAAATGATCATCAGTCATGGTGGAACGGTGTATGGACTTAATGTTCTTCATGTGGGAAAAGGCTGACTCACATAAATATGAAGAGAGCCGAATAATGCAGTCACATTTCCTCATGTTTGGGTAGTTTTCCTCTGTGAGTAAGTTCCAAAACTGTCCATGAGTCCAAGCATCGTCCTCCCTGCACTTGGCAATAAATCCATTCGAGCGGCCAACCATTGCGGGCGCACCGTCCGTGGTGATTGACACACTGGGAACTGGGTTTTTGTCGATAAAGTTTTTGAAAGACTGAAAAATGTCCTCCCCGAGTGTGTTCTTTCATGGACAGTGTTGTTAACAGCTGTTATTTTGCAGTCATATCTGTAAACACCATCCGAATAAAAATGCATGGAAAAAACATCTGATGTTCACCCCATGCTATCATGGAGATGTGCTGTTTGGGCAGCAAACTTGACTTTGATGGATGACTCTACCTTTGGACACTGGGCAAAGTTAAGCAAGGATTAGTCCGTGCTATGTTGACCCAAAGATACAAGAACATTGTAGACTTCAAGGCGTTTACGATCATCTGACCAAATACTTATTGCTGTCATGCCGTCTCTAACTTAGAAAAATGCACAAAAGTCTGTGCGCATGCGTGTTCCAGCAGTAAACACAGAGTCGTCTTTTACGTGACCATACAGACAGAATGTACTCTGATCTCATTACGATGTCCTGAGCTTCTTGTTGACAGCACACAGTCTATAGTTCCATATTTACGACATTTTATATTGAACATTAAACGCGTTGAAATCACGTCTTCATGTAGACCACATATCAACGGCCAGCGTAATATGATTTTGGAGAAATACGTTTAAAGTAACCAAAATCGCGTCTCTTTCAACCTACAACTGAACAAACCAATATTTTAAAAGAAATTGGTGTTTTGTGACACGTTAATATTGTAACCGTAATTTAGCCGGTTCAAAAGACGGTGAAAATAGGTCTAAGACATTCAGGCCCCATTTCAACGCATTTTCAACCAGAAATCAATGTTGAAATCCAGGTGGGTTCTCACTGGGTTCTGTTGCTCCGTTGCAGTCTTAATATTTTTTAATAAAAGTTTGACATTAATCAGTGTCGAGTGCTGTTTTGAGGTTTACACTGCCCGGTTTATGTTGATGTTTTTCGGACTTTTCCACTTTATTGTCCAGTTTAAAACATGTAAGAAAAGCAATCAAAAAGTAATCAAATGTTGAAAAGGTACATCACTTTGACAAAGCAATTAAAATAGCTACATTACCTTGATAAAGTTGTAACAGTCTTTTTAAACGAGTAATCTGTAAACACGTTTTTAAAGTGACCTTCAACAACACCGCTAGCTCATAGTTGTGGTCAGCCAGCGGAACCTTTGTAATGTAATGCGAACTGGCGGACCTCCTTTAGTGTTACACATTGAACGGCAACGTCACATCTATCACCACAATGGCGGAAGAAAGTGTTTTGGTTGAAGGGTCGTCCTTTATGGAGCCCTTTAAAGGGCTTTTGTTGACATATTTTATGCCAGAATCATGCTACGACGAGTTCTTTCTCAATTTCAACTTCCTGGACGGTAAGCGGCTCATTTCTAGTTGAATACGGAAGCTCAGTGACTGAAGAGACTCTTGGAGGATGTATTGCTCAATGCGTCACGTCATAAAGCAGCTGTTATGTTACCGGTATGTACGTTAAACGTCAGGTTAGAGAAGCAGCAGACAGATTTAGCTATTTACTATTAATAAAATCAAAAGAAAGTAATTTACCGTAAGTAAAAACATTAAATTGGGACCTTAAAAAAACAACAAAACATTCCGGTTATTATGACATTGTGGGTCTTGTGTGAGTGACATGAACTCTGCAAATAATTCCTGCTGAAAATGAATGTGTAGATGTAACGTTATAAGATGCAGCACAACATCTTAAAAACACGCATGTTGACTGATTTGAATGACTCAATTAAATGCATCCCATGTCAACATGTGACCAAAACACGAGCTGTGTTCCAAATCGCGCACGTTTTACTTTTAGTAGATACTGCAGCTGCCCTTACAAAGTACGTGCTGTTGTATGCATTCAAGTGGGAAATTCTACTTCCTCATGGAATTTGCTTCTTGAAATTTGACCCTCGTCAAGTGTTTGAGGGCTCTCTTGCAGACATTTGGAGCCCTTTATGAACCCTTTCCGCAAGTCAGCATGGTATGGACTTAGCCTAAGGGAATTACCCACAAATCATTGCAATGTGACGTTAAACACCGGTAACCATTGGACGCATGGAGGGAGACTTAAAAAAAAGGTAAACAACGTGGCTCACATGTGTTCATGTCTTAAATTTACTCAGAAACATTAAGGGTTAAAGATGGAACAAAAAATAAATATGAAATCAGAAGATAATTATTTATTTATTCATCAAATATTTGATTTCGTCATTGAAGCTGTTTTGACAAGACAAGTAAATAGATTATATGAAGTTACCTCTCATCTTGTGAAGAAAGAGCCTGGAAGACATTCAAATCAGGGAGTATAAAATAAATACCCACAATTATACATCATATTTCTTGTCCACCATCTCAAGCCCTCACAGCCTCTCACACTCAACCACTTACCAGGTGACCTCAGTAGGTCCTTGAGGGTTCAGGGTTTGAGGGTTTAGGGGGGCCATTGGGATTTGGCCTTTGTGCTGTTGCATGCAGTATACATTGAAATGGGAAATTCTACTTCCTCATAGAATTTGCTTCTTGAAATTTGACCCTCTTGCTCATGTACCTGCAGCGCAAAGGATTGTGGGTCAGAATAGCCAGAAAAGCATGCTGTCTTGCGTACTGCAGAATGCGACTGGATGCAGGAGAACATCCTGGAATTTTCTGGGGTACTGCATTTGACACCATATTGGGCCATGCTAAATATCTTTCTGGCACACCAACTAGTATGGTAGACACACCGTCCTGCAGCCCCAAATACTGACTACAGCTCCACATGAAGATTCATCCACTGTGGAAAATAGTCCCCGTTTGAGTAACTTTTGTTGAAAGCGACATTGTTTTTGTGACTGATTTGGTGTGTGTGTGTACTTTGATGTGATTTATGACATTCAGCTAATCTCTTTTCATATTTTGTTGCAGTACCATGTCTGAAGATTATCCTGAGCAAAGGCCTGGGGATCGGCATCATCCTGGGATCAGTGATGGGTAAAACACCTCACCTCCACTCTTCATGATTCATAAGTCAGTTGGACTCCTGATGTAGGTTGAGTTTAAGATTTAGATGAATCACCGATCGTTTGGTCCATTTGAAGCCTTCTACTTACCGAGTAGCATTATTTATTTAACTACTCTTATCAACATTGTATGTTAGATATTAAAATGAAGATATGAGAAAGTATCATGAATTGACAACTAGTTATTTATTGGCAACATATATCTCGCTCTCAGCGCTCTCTCTCTCTCTCTCTCTGCTCTCTCTCTCTCTCTCTCTCTCTCTCTCTCTCTCTCTCTCTCTCTCTCTCTCTCTCTCCTCTCTCTCTCTCTCTCTCTCTCTCTCTCTCTCTCTCTCTCTCTCTCTCTCTCTCTCTCTCTCTCTCTCTCTCTCTCTCTCTCTCTCTCTCCCTCTCCTCTCTCCTCTCCTCTCTCTCTCTCAGTGAAGCTGCCTCAGATCTTCAAGCTGATGGGAGCAAAGAGCGCTGAGGGGCTGAGCTTCCACACTGTGCTGCTGGAGCTGCTGGCCATCACAGGAACAATGGCCTACAGTATCGCCAACAAGTTCCCTTTCAGGTTGGGACCAAATGCAAATCAACTCTGTGAAGTAGAGCTGCAGCGCTCTGACAGTTTTGTGTCCCATGTTAAGTAAGAAGTTGAGTAACAGTGTGAATGTTTCCTCAGTGCCTGGGGGGAGGCTCTGTTCCTCATGCTGCAGACAGTCGCCATCGGCTTCCTCATTCAGCACTATGGAGGAAGAACCAGCAGAGGTACGACTTACCTAAGGGTGGACGCTCACATGCACCAATGTGCCCTAGAAGGCAGGCGTGGCCGTCGGCTATGAAAACAAAGCTTGGATAACAAAACACACAGAGGGAGAGTGGCTCAGGCAGACATTACTCCACTACAGCTTTACACAACTAGTAGTTGTTTGCTGCGATATTAATGCTCTGAATGTCAGATTTAGCACAAGACTCGCCGACAACAAAACGATTGCGAAACTAAATATTTGGTGCAGGATACTCATGGCTAAATATTTGTCTCTCGCCCATTATGTTAAAGTAAGAAGAAATGTACATAGTAAATAACCATTTTACTACTATAATATAGTCTGGGCTAGTCTAAACTGGCTACAACACGCCCCATAGGAATCTTTACATTGTGAAATAAAAGTGAACCAAACCCAGAGAAAACTCAAAGCCGGATTGAGTCCTTGGACATTGTCTCCTCTCTCCCAGGTCTCCTGTTCCTGGTTGTGTATTTTGGCCTGCTGGTCCTCGTGCTGTCTCCAGTCACTCCCATGTCAGTGGTTACCTCCTTACAGGCCTCTAACATGCCAGCCATCATCGTCGGCAGGGTGAGGCCACACAAGTCGAACACATTTATATAGTAATGTATAATAATGAATCAATTCTATTTTTCACATCATATTTGGCGGCGGACATTTCGTTCTGCTGGTCAGTGCTGTGTTCCTGTGTTTAACTATCTATTGAGACGGGTTTTTTCAGAATGAATGACTAATATTTTTGAGAGTAATTAACTAGTATTAACAGTAATCCGGTGATCGTTGCTTGTTTCCGTAGTTAAAGTACAAACAGGAACTAATGCAGAATGACTTTCCATGTTGTGAACTTACCAAAAATATAAAGGAAAGTAACTAATGCAGATGTGCGAACACACACACACACATAACGCAGGAGAGACTGACGGTGTGTGTGTTTGTCTCAGCTGATCCAGGCGGCCTCTAACTTCCGTAATGGGCACACTGGCCAGCTGTCTGCTGTCTCTGTCTTCCTGCTGTTTGCTGGATCCCTCGCTCGCATCTTCACCTCACTGCAGGTAAGAGGACTGTGTGTGTTTCCCGCTGTAATATGTTGAAAAGTACTCTCTTATTATCAGCCTGCGTTCACATCGCACAAGTAAATAGTTTTGAACCATATCGCCTTCTTACAGGAAACTGGAGACTCTCTGATGGCCCTCACCTACGTCATATCCTCCGCCTGTAACGGCGTCATCGCCCTGCAGGTTCTCTACTACTGGAACAGCTCCCCGGAACGCAAGAAGAAGAGCGAGTAGGCAAAGGACACGTAGCTTCAATCATAGAGCAGCATGTTTCTTTCCATAGCCAACTTTCAGACGTTCTCCAGGAGGCGTCTTCAAAACTTGAACTAATTGTACAGAGCCACTGAGGAGTGCGGGGATATTGGATCTGCTGGACAAACATTTGACTTTAAAGCAAGGACGTGAACAGAACATGCCAAGTATATCTTCCATGTGGGCCCGCTAGCTTTATGTCGCTGGGTCCAGACTGCCCCGCTGTGTAATACACTGAGATTACATTCCTCTTGATCCTCATCAGTGTCAGGCTCCGTTCACACTGGTGTGTTCAAATGTTTGGGAACATTTAGTGTACTTGTATTTTTTTATCCCATCCAGGGCCTCCGATTACTGTCGTCATCATCACGGTTAGTTTTCTGGAAATGATTTGGAACAGTTTTGCCCTTGGATGCCTGTAATGATATGTTGTTTCATCATTTCCCATAAACAGAATTTGACTCCGATACATTTCCCCTGAAACCTTCGTTACTCGCTACAAAATCAAATCTATCTTTAGAAACAAAATGAATCACGAGACCAGCGTCGGGGACTGTGGTGGAACACAGACTGCAAGCCAGCAGGTTTGGTGAATCAGTGGTCCTAGCAGCAAGTTAAATCATTGGTTAATCACGTTAATGCACAATTGCAAACACGTGCTCTCAAAGCCGCGGTGTTTTGATTCCCAGTGATGCCCAGGATGCTACATGCTATAAGCTAGCGAGCGACTACATGAGTAGAATTCCACTCAGGACGGGTGGGATGAGGAGAGGTGGATGGGTCAAACAGACAGTGTTTCCTCCAGGAGGCCGCAGTTTGTGCCGTGTGTGAAACGAGAAGCCAATGTTGATTTATCTGTGACGTGACTTCCGTACTTAAGCAACGCCACTTCCGTAGATATTTTAACGCAAACCACGATCTTTTCCTAAACTTAACTCAGTAGTTTCATCGCCTAAACCTCAGTTGTTTCCTGTGAAGATGGAAGTTTATTTTGAAAAGACAGTATGCATGTAACAAGCCAAAACAGACTCATGTTGCTGGACTTTTGCAGGAAAAACTCACGAAAAATGAGAAGTAACTTTTCGTAAGATATCAATAAAACGGGGATGAATTTATATCATTGTATAAAGAGAGTGACATGAGAAGATCAATCTCATGTCTGTCAGTTAAATCAGCTACAATCACTCTTTTAAAGTGATTAGTGACTCGTCTAAAACATTTCAAAAAAGGAATAACCAATAGAATCATTCTATACACTGTAGCTTCTTTACATTGTATTAGAAGTAAAGAAGTTACATTCTGAAGCTGCCTCAGATCTTCAAGCTCATGGGAGCAAAGAGCGCTGAGGGGCTGAGCTTCCACACTGTGCTGCTGGAGCTGCTGGCCATCACAGGAACAATGGCCTACAGTATCGCCAACAAGTTCCCTTTCAGGTTGGGACCAAATGCAAATCAACTCTGTGAAGTAGAGCTGCAGCGCTCTGACAGTTTTGTGTCCCATGTTAAGTAAGAAGTTGAGTAACAGTGTGAATGTTTCCTCAGTGCCTGGGGGGAGGCTCTGTTCCTCATGCTGCAGACAGTCGCCATCGGCTTCCTCATTCAGCACTATGGAGGAAGAACCAGCAGAGGTAGGACTGCATGCTCACGCAGCCATCACTCGTGGTCAGAATGAGAGCATCCTGTTTAGATTTACATTGTGAAATAAAAGTGAACCAAACCCAGAGAAACTCAAAGCCGGATTGAGTCCTTGGACATTGTCTCCTCTCTCCCAGGTCTCCTGTTCCTGGTTGTGTATTTTGGCCTGCTGGTCCTCGTGCTGTCTCCAGTCACTCCCATGTCAGTGGTTACCTCCTTACAGGCCTTGCCATCCGGCATCGTCGGCAGGGTAGGCGTTGGCCACACAAGTCTAATACATTTATAGTAATATATAAAGCAGTGGCGAGCCGTGCATTTTGTACCTGGGCCTTCACTGCTGTCTGCAGCTGAAATACCACTTTATAACCACATGATGGCACCACAGCTATGGTTATTATTCGTTTCTAGGGCTGTAACTATTTACGTACTCGTATTAAACCGTTCGGTACGAGGCTTACAAACCGAACAATACGTTTGAATAATACTAGTGTATTTGGAAAATGCAGAAGCTCAAATTGTACTGCTCTGCTATGTCTCTCCTCGTCTCAGCCCCGTGTGTCACGGTGTGTGTACATCTGACTCGAGTCAGGAAACTTGTCAGAATACCCATATTTGCCATTTGATTGGCTGAGCTCCATCACGTCATGTGATTCACAACGCATTGGTTGGTGTTTTTCCTGCACCGCTGAACAAGTGCTGTAAATGCTGGAATAATTCCGCTGCATAAAAAATATCCTTCAAAATAAACAAGATTTCTTTTCTTTTTTTTTTGTCAGGCAAAGGCCCGTGATCCACTGAAAATGGGTCCGTGACCCACCAGTTGAGAATCACTGATGTAGGAGACAACGGTATGTGTGACCTCTGTACTGGAACAAAAAACAGCTGGGGCTCAGCAAGTGTTCTGGGAGGCTTGTAACTAGCTTACAACAGCAGCAACACGCATTCTGCTACACACTCAAGGGGACAGGCCATTCAGATATTAGATGTAAAAAAACAAATGCAGTTGACTTACCAAACTCCATCCTCCTTTCTTTGTTGACAAAGAGTTTCATCGCAGTTAAATCCCAACTCAAAAATCAGTTTCTCCTCCTCCTTCAGCCATTGAGTGTTCAAAAAACAAAGCTAGGAAAAAAAAACAAAAATCTACACCAAGCAAAATACAAAAAATGTCATAATTTCTTCCATATCTTTCAATTTGAACTCTTACTCGTCCAACTAAACCTCTGCTGTTAAGTTTCACGATCGTCACGTGCTCGCCCACTGACCAATCACAGCACACGCTGCACCTCACTGCAGAGCTGCACATGGAAACTGAGCTGCAGGTAATGCTGACGTAGTTGTAGGCCAGCTAGCAGGCTCTGACACGTCAAAGGATACGCCCAACATGTCAAACTAAAGATCTGATTGGTTGAAGACTATGACAATCAACAATATCATCCCCATTCACTTAAACTGCACTGGATGCACTTGAGAGTCTGCAGGCCTCTGGCTCTGTTCTTACCTAGAGACACAGAGGTGAGATCTGATTGGATAGAAGCTCTACTTAAAACAAGCTGCACTGGAAGCAGAGCAACTGAGGAAGACAATAGCTGTGCAATGAGAAAATAAGATAATGGGAAAATATTTTTATAAATTATAATACATGTAGTGTATTTTTAAAAATTATTAAATTATAAAATGGCTATAACTTTGAGTCTGTTTAGGCCAGCAGAGAAGGCCTTGCAGGCCCTGACGGCCCGCCACTGATAGAGTGAATCAATTCTATTTTTCACATCATATTTGGCGGCGGACATTTCATTCTGCTGGTCAGTGCTGTGTTCCTGTGTTTAACTATCTATTGAGACGGGTTTTTTCAGAATGAATGACTAATATTTTTGAGAGTAATTAACTAGTATTAACAGTAATCCGGTGATCGTTGCTTGTTTCCGTAGTTAAAGTACAAACAGGAACTAATGCAGAATGACTTTCCATGTTGTGAACTTACCAAAAATATAAAGGAAAGTAACTAATGCAGATGTGCGAACACACACACATAACGCAGGAGAGACTGACTGTGTGTGTGTGTGTGTGTGTGTTTGTCTCAGCTGATCCAGGCGGCCTCTAACTTCCGTAATGGGCACACTGGCCAGCTGTCTGCTGTCTCTGTCTTCCTGCTGTTTGCTGGATCCCTCGCTTGCATCTTCACCTCACTGCAGGTAAGAGGACTGTGTGTGTTTCCCGCTGTAATATGTTGAAAAGTACTCTCTTATTATCAGCCTGCGTTCACGTCGCAGAAGTAAATAGTTTTGAGCCATATCGCCTTCTTACAGGAAACTGGAGACTCTCTGATGGCCCTCACCTACGTCATATCCTCCGCCTGTAACGGCGTCATCGCCCTGCAGGTTCTCTACTACTGGAACAGCTCCCCGGAACGCAAGAAGAAGAGCGAGTAGGCAAAGGACACGAAGCTTCAATCATAGAGCAGCATGTTTCTTTCCATAGCCAACTTTCAGACGTTCTCCAGGAGGCGTCTTCAGAACTTGAACTAATTGTACAGAGCAGGGGTCTCAAACTCCCGGCCCGCCACGTCATTTTATGTGGCCCGCGAATCCGCCAGCAAAAAAAAAAGTTAATTTTTTTTTTTTTTAAGTTAGACTAATAATAATAAAAATATCCCTATTGTCGAAATTATGAGATAGAAAGTCGAAGTTATTCGATAGAAAGTCATAACTATGATAGAAAGTCATAATTCTGAGATAGAAAGTCAAAATTATGAAATACTTAAACACAGTCATAGAAGCAGCTCTTTGGCTTACTGTACATTTAACATGGAAATGTATTGTGAGCACATTGAAGACTACTTTAAACTGTGAATGCAGAGAGTTATCAATATGTTACGAGTAGTTACATTTACAACCGGCCCTTTGCGGGCGACCATGATGCTGATGTGGCCCGGAGGAGCCACATCATGTCACCGAGGAGTCCGGGGACATTGGATCTGCTGGACAAACATTTGACTTTAAAGCTTTATGTCGCTGGGTCCAGACTGCCCCGCTGTGTAATACACTGAGATTACATTCCTCTTGATCCTCATCACTGTCAGGCTCCGTTCAGACTGGTGTGTTCAAATGTTTGGGAACATTTAGTGTACTTGTTACCGGCACCAGAGCTAGGGGAAATCTGAACCGGCAGCAAAGGTTACACAGGCTAGGAAGCACTGTGTAACCAACTGATCTAACTGTGGATTAATACAGAGCGTTAGCGTCATGCTCAGGCCAGAGCTAGTTTTATACTGAGCTGCGCATGAGCGGAGCCTGTAGCTACGTTCTCTCTCATGCAGGGGTCTTCAATGTCTTTCAGGCCAAGGACCCCCAAACTGATAGAGAGATGGAGCAGGGACATATATTCATGTTTTTATTTTAAACATGTGCAAGGTACAGTGAGTAGGGTGGCCGGGCCACTGCCATTTATAGACACACCTTGTCAGCTGATACCAATGCCAATATCAACATTGTCTGTCAATTGCATGATAATCATGCATACAAGCTATTCACATTGACGTTTTCATTTTAAACATGAATGTGGAAACAAAACTGAGTGATGGCCTATTAGTGCCACTGCCATGCATAAATATACATGTTATCTTTCATACAATACCGAACTATTCAAATAATGGACAGATTCATGTTTGGAAAAAAAAAAAATATATATATATATATATATATATATATATATATTTTATTTTTTTTATTTTTTTTTATTTTTTATTGTCTAATCAACCAAACAGTTCGCGGACCCCCTGCAGACGAATAACCCAACACCAGCACAGCACGCGGACAATAGGTGTGTTTCTCTCTCCGGGGGATCGATTCCAAACAGCTGCAAAATGGGGGTGAGTTTTTATGTGTTTTGCTTAATGTCTCGAGGTGAGTACACGAAAGGTGAATGTTTTGGGGCTCATGCGTGATGGTGAGATGGGAGAGAGAGAGAAGGAGGGAGGAAGAGAGACCATGGTGGATGTGTGTCTAAGGTGTGGCACTCACAACTGAGCTGACGGCCCGCCGTAACTAAGCAAATGCAGACTGACGAAGACTTTTTATTCAATCTGTGTGAATTGTTCGCTTATGGCCGATAATGGCTGCGAGTCAGAATCAGAGGTATCGATCCGGCAGGTCTGCCAGGTGCATCGCTGTCACATCCATTCATCATTCAGGACAGTTTTCAAGCTAGAATGTTGAATAATTCCTCGATTCAGCTTCTTAACGTCTTAAAGCAGGGGTCTCAAACTCCCGGCCCGCGGCCCGCCACGTCATTTTATGTGGCCCGCGAATCCGCCAACACAACACATAGGGGTCGCGGTCCCCTGTTGAAGACCTCTGCGCTAAAGGATCCACAGCAGCACCAAAGCCCCATCTACTGGCGTGATTTTGTATTACCTCGATATAAAGTCTGAAGAGTGTTAGAATAGTTCAATTATTAAGAAAGAAAGGGGCGGGATCTGTTTTAATAAAAACTAAACATGTAGCATTTACAACCTACTACACTTGTATTTGTTTCCCATCCAGGGCCTCCGATTACCGTTCTCATCACGGTTATTTTTGTGGAAATGATTTGAAACAGTTTTGACCTTGGATGCCAGTAATGATATGTTGTTTCATCATTTCCCATAAATAGAATTCCACACCTGCCCCATAACTGTAAGGTCCCTTACAATAACACATGAATGCAGTTGATACCTTGTTGCCCTCTCGACAGGAGCTTAACTCCCGCTATACTCTCCCCCTTCGTCCTTGTTACTTGTTTGTCTTCCGCGTTGTTTATCTTGGTGTTAACATGTCTGCACTATTCACCTTTATCTGTCAAATTAAGTACATAACCTGCGTCAAATGTATTTTCAAAATAAAAGCCCGTCTGTTGTCATGGGAAATAAAATATAAATACAACTAACAAATACATTACATACACAAATGTAACACGTTAAATGTCTTGTATGTCTTAGTATGGAGTATGCAGAGTGTTATTTCAAAATAAACTTCCATCTTAACAGGAAGTTAATCTTAATCTAAGTTTGGCAGCAAATCTACTTTGTTTGGTTAAGCAACAGAACGTGATTGCAGTTGGCTTGACCAACGAACGAGTCACGTGACTAATGACTGACTTGACAAAATAAGTCAGCGTTGACTTTTTAGTTTCACACGAGACACACACTGCGGCCTCCTGGGTGAGCAGAGTTTACAATGGAGCTAGTTGGAAGCTACAGACGCTAAAGGGTGCCTCTGTACGTCTGAAGTTTGTTTGATTTTAAAAGCAAGGTTTTGTTTTATTCTACCTCGGATGAGGGTATCCAAAAAAACAAAAACAAATTTTTAAGACTTGTGCCTGTAGTAACAACACCCCTGGTCCATGACACTACAGATGTTAAACCACCTAAGCCTCCTCAGCAAGCTAAGTCAACTCTGACCCTTCTTGTACAGGCCCAAACATAAAAACAGGCCCGTCCAGGTGAGCATGGGCACAGACAAGTGAATAGTTTGGGACAAGAGGGACAGTAGGGTTGGGGGGGGGGGGGGGGGAGCAGGGGCAGAGGCCCCACAGCCAGAGCTGCTGAAGAAAGGATTCAACTAACACTGGCCATCAGACTGTATTTTCCACGGTGTGAGAAGATGATGTGGACGGAAACGCCACTGGGGCATATTCACACGTCACTCACTGACCGCCGGTTACCATGGCTTGACTTGTCGCCCCTGCAGAGGCAAGACCCTTACCTGTTGCCAGTCACTCTGTCAGTGGGCTCTTGGTGAGGGTGCCGTGGGTTCAGATGTCTTCGGTCTCGGTAATCAGATAAGCCGTGTGCACAACGGGGGGGTGTCACACGGGAAAAGGAAAGTCTTTTCTCCTCAGTTGAAGACATGTCTCCTTTCCTCTCCGTCCCGGTCCGTTCCCCTTCCATTCATTAGAATAGCGAGGGACCCTTCACCACTCTGATGGCAACAGAGTTAATGTAGTTACCACTTGAGACAGCAGAGGCTGCTGTTGCTGTTGACTGGGACTGAACCCGGACTGAAACACTGCATCTTTCTTCCCTCACCACTCGCTGTTTCTGCCTTTATTTAAAAAACACTTTGCACACTTTGCAGTATCATCATGTTCCACTACTTCTGCTGCGATGCAAAGTTTAAGAGCAGCTAATGAGCACTGATTGACTCAACTTGGGCTGTCACTTTCTGTTTCTTCCATCTTTGGTTTGTGAGTGACTTTGGAGCTCAGAAGTCTATAAATGATATCGATATGCCAACAGTAAGTGCATAATGAGGAAAGGTTTGTACAACATCCACTCATGGCGACTGAAGCGTAGTTCAGCTTCAGTATGGTTGTGTTGAGTTACTTCACAGCATTTGGTTAAGGTCAGGAAAAGAGTTGAATACACAGTGTGTTTAATGCAACATTGTTGGCTTATCTATAGTGTGCTATCTAACAAGCTGGCTTTACTAAAGAACAAATTCCTAACGTGTCACAGATGAAGCTAGGAGAGTGATTCAGCCGAGTGTCAAACAAGAAAGAGATGAATCCACCTCAATTGTCCCTCCAGCTCCCTAACATTCAAGATGCAACACGTTCTAATGTTTTAATCGATTAAATCAGGAACCAATCTACAGTATGTTCTCACACCTAATATCCCCCGCAGACACACATGTACTCTGTATCTTGTGGATGTTTATGTGGATGCATTTGTGGACGTATTTTAGATGATTTTTTTCTTTTTCTGTTTTATGTCTCTCTTTCTATATTTTTTTATAACCTCCCGTGGATAGGTGTTGTAAATTAGCGTTTTGCTACAAACACTTTACACAGTGCATGGTCCTTTTGCATAAATGTATGTTACAATTCTAATGCTACTGTGACGGCCATACCACATATACTGATGAAAGAAAAATGAGTGGCGGAGAAGATAACAAAAATCAGGATTTATTCATCTGGTATGGATCATAACATGTCGGATATGGAATTCATTTGTAGATGCGCAGATTCAAAATGAGACCAAACTTTTCTACTGATGTCAGTTTTTGAGCCACGAGAAAGGCCAAAATGAAGCCTGCAACAGACTTAGTATGTTTTCAGCCTGGCCGATTGACAGAAATGCCTTTTGATTCTGTAGCACTTGTCAGCGGTCAATGACGGTACAAAATATCAATAAAAAGTGTTTTCTAAAAGTGTGAATCACTCACACACGCATGCCCGACCGAATACATAATCTCCTGGTGGAAATAATAACAACCAATTTAAAGTAAAGCGCCTAAAAGAAAAAACAAACGAGATGCACATTTTGTACCACAGTTGTTTAAAGCCATCGAGAGATGTTGGCCAACATGCATGCCAGAGGGTGTGTCGCATCACCTGCTGAACAACATTTTCGTCACCATGCTAACGGGTGTGTGCCGGAGTTCAGGGAAGGGACAGGGTAGGTTGGCTGCCTGGGATCAACAGCAGCGTTTCGCTAAAAAGGAAAAGAAAGGGAAACTTCTTTTAATGAGAGAGATGGGTGAGGGGGGGGGGGCCGAGTAGCCGCAGGCTGGCTCATGTCTGATTGTGGAGCGGAGATGGTGCAGATTGGTGTGTTCGCTGGGCCCGATCACCTGCCACTTTTCATCTTGGGAGGTCTTTCTTCCCTCGTTAGCGTCAGACTAGGCTCACCACTCTGCTGCTCTGTCCTAACCTCGCTAATGTTTTAGGTGCAGGTGAGCCGTCATAAGATTACAACACTCTAAACTGGACTCACGTGGTAAAATACATTATAAAGATGAATAGTGATATCAACCCTGAAGTGAAACAAACGTCCTTAGCCAGTCTACTGATCCAAGATCAGGACCGATGGAGACGTTTCGTGAGGTTTAGGTGTTGGCCATCTGGGGTTAACAGCTAAAATGACCACGTGCACAACTAAAAACACTGCTAGTGTGCACGTAAAGGTGCTAATTGACAGACTAGTGGATGACATAGATTAGAAGTCGAAATCTAACATTTGGAGGGGAGGTTAAGGCCTTTGTTCAGACTTCTGAGGCATCTATGAGTAACGTTTTAAAGATAATGTGAGGGTTCCTGTTGTTTGGCCGAGAGGGCCTCGAAATCTCTATCGCACCTGCGATCTGACTTACGTGTGGGCTCTTCATATCAGACTCATCAACAAGCTGCGTTTAACCATCTCAGACGATCTGCAAAAAAAAAAACCCAATGCTGAATGGAGTGGAGGAGAATGGAAACATTGATGAAGATGAAGTGCGCCGACACTCCTTTCATCCGCCCGAAAGGCTTCATCGCCCAGGTTCACGGTGAGTGTGGTAAACATATGTTTATCAGAGCATCTAGACACGCAGGGCGTTTTCACAGCCATGCACGATACCGGTCAAAGGGCCAATACTGAGAACAGCAGCTCCACCGCGAGCCATTGCTCTACTATTGCTGTATCTATATGTATTTTCTGTCCTCACTTGTTATGAAATGTTGGATTATGTGACCTCTCGGAACCTCAAGCAGTTACCTGAGCGGTTCAGAGGGAAAACATTAGCCTGACGCTGCTTTTTGGCTTGTAACTCTACAAAGTTACATTTGGCAACCAACTCTTGGCCTTTGGTTGCCATCAGTGGCAACGGCGGGACTGCAAACAGCAAAACATGCACCACAAAGTAAATGCATTTTTTAACGTTTGTTGCATTAGTGATGTTTAAATATTGCTGTAGCAGTCAGAACGGGAACCAGACAACGCTGCACGTGCGTTGGTGAGTGAACTTGGGTGTGTACAGGCGTCTCTTTCAGGAACGATAGAAGAAAAGTTAGCGTAGAGTTGCTTGACAGCATTGTCAACGTCACCAATGCACAAGCAAATTGAGAGGAAAGAACCAGATGAACAGGGATAATGTGGGAGGCAACGTAATCCGGCATCTTTGAGCTGGACAGAAAATGATTCTGCAAAGCCAATGACTCAACACCTCAATAAGCCACGCTCAGTTCACTAGTTCAAGGTAGTGCTTACAAAATGAGGCGGAGGCTGCAAAAGCTGGCACACCCATTGACGGGCCCGTAAACCGCCACATGCAAGATTTCATTATGAAGCGAAAAATAGCAATCGTGTTTTCAGGTTTCGGCAACCAAGAAGCTGTGATGCCCACTTCTGAAAGTCGACGTTGAGTCCTGCTACAGGCCACATGTTTGTACTAATTCAAGCCCTTCTGATATACTAACGCTATCAGTCTCCGTCTCTGCGGATTCCCACAAACGTAGCAAACACCTGTGGTCACATTAATCATAGTTGGTTAGATCTTTGGGCACGCAAACACAGAAAACAGAAGCTTTGCCGCTCCTTCCTCCAGCCACTCCTCCCACACATCCACCTTTCTCCTCACCTCAGGGTGTGCCTCTCCCCACCTTCTGCACACACATACCTCATTCGGGTTACCTGTCAGTCAAGTCTTTCATGGCTTAGCAAACACTTCCCTCTATTAGTGGCGGTGGGGCCTGTATCTGCTGACAGCCCTGCTGGCCGTCATGGTGGTCCGTCCGATTCAGAGGCTCCCGTTTCTGCAAAATGGTTCCGCTTCGAGTCCTGCAAGTGTGTTGTCTTTTCGGAAACGTTGATTACGTTTTTTTTATGTGGTGGAAGGCATGCTCCAACCAAACACATGTGTTTTCGAAGATTGTTGTTTGCACACGTGTGTCCCCCCCCCCCCCTCTAATGGAGTATGTGACCTCTGCAGTTGTCAGACAAAACAATGATTCCTATCGCACCTTTATCCCGCTCAGCCTCGCTGTGTGCGTGTGCGTGCCCTCCCAGGTATTGCGTGCCACCCGCTTGCACGCTCAAAAATGCGTCAGATCTTGTGTTCATAGGCTGACGTTCATCACAAGTGAAGCGGAGAGCTGTCGAAACGGCAGACGCCCACCTATTCACCTGCGTGCCGGCAAACAACGCCCCAACCGGCCGTGTGGAGGAGGGCGTGAATGTTTGGGTGTGCAAAAGCCTTCGGTTCTTCAGGGTCTGGGTTTACGGTTACAACCCGATTTAAGATTAGATTAATATCACATTTATATTAATAGTTCATTAGAATCACAACCACTATTAGTCAGCTTTATTAGCCAATTGTGTTTTTTTCACACACAAGGGATTTCACTCTGGTTTCCATGGCTCCCAATGAACTTACACACAAAATAAAGACTTTGAGTTTCCCCCGGGCAGTGTTCCTGGTGAGCTGCAGTGGAAAGATAGAAAGAAAAAGAGGGAATGTTGTACTAAAGAGGCTATGACTGACAATTTGTTCTTATATTCATCTTATTTCCCCTGTTTTTTTGCATTCTGTCTATTTTCCCTTATCATAAAGCTTTTTGTTCTGCTTTTCTTGTATGAAAGGTACAAATAAAGTTTATTTTTATCAATCGATTGCTGTTGTTTTTTTATCATTTTCATTAATAACTCAGAGGCCTCATGTTAACTTCAGGTGAACTTAAAACGTATCAAGAACTGTGAATGGTGTCCCTCATCACACTGGTGGGATCTTTTGGTGGTCGGATTACAGGAAACCAAACCTGTATCAATGTTCACACGGGCACCTGACTAACGTTTTAAGACAGACTTGAAACACTTTTCAACCCGTCCTCATAGAGGCCAGATGTGTCTCTGTAAGGCAGGTTCGGGTAACACTATTCTTTATGCCCCTATTTAGTATTTATCAGCAGTATATCTATGTTGATAAATGGTTGATGACGCACTATAACGTAGTTGTGAGCAGATCTAAATGCTCTTTGCTCTCAAGCTCTTGCATGCTTTGTTCAGCAGCGATTAACTGTGTTGTATAGAAAGGATGGATTGGAAGGGTGCAGGAGCCCCATGGTTTCTAACTTCAGGTCCCAGGCAGTGAGGGGACGCGTTAGTGTAAGGACCGTGTCAGTATACATGAGAATGAAGAGGATACAATACAAACGTTTGTACAGCTCGACATTAGCATCTAATGAGAGGGAGTTTTAGTAGATTTTTGATACGATTCTGATCTTCAAACTACGGAAGAGGATTTGGGCCACATTAAAAATGTATTTGAGTTCTGAGTGTAAAGTTAAGAGTTCTGAGATTAAAGTCAGATTTGTGAAAATATAATCAGAATCCTGGGTTTGAATCAGAAATCTAAGAACAAAGTCAGAATTCTCAAAAATAAAAGCAGATTGAATTCTGAATTGGGGAAATAAAGTCAGAATTCTGAGTTAAAGTCAAGTCAGATTTGTGACAATAAAGTCGGGATTCTGAGAATAGAATCTGAGTTTTGAGATTAAATTCAGAATTCTGAGAATAAAGTCAGAATTTAGACTTTAATGTGAAACACATTTTTCACCTGTTGCCTGAACTCAAATACATTTTTCATGCAGGTCTAATCCTCTTCTGCCTCTCCTGTTCATGCGTTTACATGTCCAGGCATACGTGCGTGTGTGTGTACATAGGACGGTGTTTGCCCTGCTGTGCATGCAGAGTTGGGGTCTGGGCTCCTGCGGGAATGCTGCAGGATATACATTAAAAATCCAGGCCGCTTTTCCATGACATGCTTTTGAAGTGGTGATTTCCCGGAGCAGTGTTGCCAAACTCATTCCTGTCTTTTTGTGCTGATATAATTCCTAATTCCTCCTCTTTACTTGTTGGAATGTTCATTGAAGAAAGAGACAACAGCAGCCAGTGAATGAGAGCTTGACCTGCCAGTGAGCGAGCATAAATTAACTTCGCATGAGACGAGCTGGGACTCAAATCCAGGCGCTTGTAAAAAAACATAGAGGTTATGACTAGATTGTGTGTCACCAGTAAATGCCTACTCGCACTTTAAAAAGAAAAAAAACCCTGTTGGTAACCACCACCTGATTGTCACTCATAAACTCTCTCACTCACACACACACACACACACACACACACACACACACACGCACACACACACACACACACACACACACACACACACACACACACACACACACACACACACACACACACACACACACACACACACACACACACACACACACACAGAGGCTGACTACAGCTCTTTGTGGAGACTTTTAAGTCACTCTCTGCAGATCCATGGCAACCACTTGTTGAAGCCTCACTGCTCGTTGCTAAGTGATGGGATGTATTGGACCAGAAAATCCTTTCCATTGACACTCCCTCCACCCCCTTCTCCACCCACTCCTCTCCTTACCCCATCCCCTCCCCGCCCATGGACCGCAGCCAAAACAACCCACATATATGCTCCAACTTCCGCTGGTTACAGGGCAAGAAGCGTTGCTTTGGTCCTGTGCCTGCACATTCAACCTGTAAATACGCCGGCCGCCAAAAAGAGGTGAAAAGGTGCTCATCAAACTTTCACTTGTTGAAGAATTTCTATCCACTCGCAGTCTGATCTGCAGTCTGAAATACTAGAATGCTTCACAGCAGCAGAATCAAATGAACGGTGCACAATAGAGGCTTTGCTCAGCTTTTCACTTACTTGTTAAGAAAGAGCTGGATTACATCGATATTCCCCAGTTCAAAACTAAAATTCTTTTGAAGTTTTATGAATTCATCTATTTCATCCTACTATTATTTAATCAGGCGTGTAGCCATAAAGAACCCTGCTTTATGTCTATTTGGTCCCTTGAGCCCTTGAGGTAGTTCTAAAGGTTCTTAATGAGGGTCAAGGGATCCTTGAGAGACTCAGGAAGTTCCAGGTGGGGTTCTGGGGGACCAGGAAGGAAGAGTATAAATGAAAGTTGGACTGTTATTTATACTATTATACTATTCCTTTTTGGACTTTTATTTTTGTTGGACTTTTATTTAGTAAAATAAAAGTCTAAAGCAGTCCATGAAGTTTCATAATTAACTGTACATGAGCTAAAATGTATGATATCCCATCACCTGTGAAACCACTTTCAGTTATAGTTTGAGAAGCAGCGACATGATACAAGCTACACCCCCCCCCCCCCCCCCCCCCCCCCCCCCCTTACATCTGTTCTCCGCTCTCCTCCTCCTCCGGTTGATCCTGCTGCCCTGGTCTCTTCTCCCCCTCCTCCCCCCTCCTCCCCCCTCCTCTCCCCTCCCCTCAGTGACCGATTAGCCGGTGCGGGGTTCTCTCCCATTTCCATGAGAAAGGCGGCGGTCGGTGAAAGGGTTAAGCCAGAGGACGAAGCCCCAAAAAGCAGCCCTAATTTTCTGCCCGGCGGGGGAGTGGGGGGAAGCAGGGAGAGGGAACAAAGACGCCCGGGGGAGGAGCGGAGACTCCGGCTTTACTATATGCACCTGCGGCCTGAAAAGCCTCGGACAATGCGCCTCCGACACGGCCAATTACGAACGGGCCATCCACCCGCTTTCTCTGTGGAGAGACGTGGGGGGAGGAGGGGGTGGAAGGGGAGGAGGAGGGGAACGGGGAAAGTGAATTTTAAAAGAGGGTAAAGATAAGAAAGTAAATAATCGAGCTTTAAATCATCCAAGGCACTATAGACGGGCCCCCTCCCCCATCACATCTTCCCACCCCGGCAAGACACCCATGTTCTCCCGCTAATGTTCACTTTTGTCCTGAGGTTTCCACTCGGAGCTGACGGCTCCGCCTGTGAAGACGCTGTGAGAAGTGGGGAGAGGTCGCTTTAGATTGCTGGTATGCCATTCTTATTTGCGCCTAATGATTCGGGTGGATGAGGTCATGTTTGAAGCAACAGCTGAGAAACGACGCGCAGATAACCGGTTCCACCGATGCAGACGGGGTTTGTGAGAAAGGAGATGAAATAATAAGCACGATGATACGTCAGACACTACACGTTGATGATTGGCCGATACAATAGCACTGAGAAACGTGAAAGCACGCAGGAACATTGCGGACCAGCTTCATAATCACCCGGATGTCTTTTAGAAATTAAAGATGATTTCGTTAAATATTTGAAATGCAGTTTTTCTACTGTTGCAGGTTGTCATTGATTTCCATTCATTTCTGAGAGGAATGAACAGTGTTAAACACACTTAAGTCTGCATCACTTTTTAAACCCACCTGCACCAATAATACCATTTTGACAAAAAATATTGCAGATGTGACGTTCACTGTGATGAGGTAAACATTTGCAGTTCGGTCTAAGTGATCAGAGTTCCATATCATATGAACATTATGCTATAAGACGAATGTAACGATGTGACACATGCAGTGGTTGTATAAAACACTCGCATGCTTTTAAGGAGATTAAACTTAATTGACACTAGTTTGGTGCTCTAAAGCAGTATACAGACTAAACTAGTTATTCTCAGTGGCCACTTTATTAGGTACGCCTGTAAAATGTAATCCAACACAGCAGCTCAGCAAATTATACCTTGATAGATGGTTTTATTTTGTTGACAGTGCCAACTGTTCAGAATAGAGGCAGTTAGGTGGCGGACTGCATGTTGAGGGTTGTACGCCAATGTTGCACTTCATATAAATGAATGGACTAAACGCCGGTATTGTGACCAGTACAACACAAATAAACATACAGCTGAATCAACTTAGCCTACAAATAAGGTTCACTTTATTACACTCCAGCTGATGAAAAACATGCAATACGGTAGAAAGCTCTGGTAAGTGGACCTTGAGCGTTTTTTAAAAGACTGCATTCATTTGTTCAAGTGTCCCTAATAAAGTGGCCACTGAATGCATCGGTCATGTGATAAAAGGGTTTTCACTTAACTCCTAAAAGACACAGTTAACGGGACATCATTAATGAAAAAAGGATTTGTACTTTTTATTAATATTGTCATGAATGCCATAACAGATTTTTTTATAATCAGAAAGGAGTTGAGACTCTTAGTATAAGAGCCTAAAAATGTTTACATTATTTACATGAATGCTACATACAGTAACTCTAGTATATGGCAGCATTTACATACAAGAGAATTCATTCTAAAAATAGAAAGACAAGTCAGTAAAAAAGTTAAAACACTCGGGTAACAATGTAAACAGTCAGGCATTACTTTAATAAAACCGCTCTCCCTTTGTCAAAAAGATAAGTAAGGCATCTGTTTCCAGTGCATGTGGAGTTAGTAATGGAATGCGTCAAAGTTAAACAGTTGGAATAATCTACCACATTCAATATTCACAGTGTTTCTCTGGAGGCTGACAGTAAAAGTTCCCTTTAGGTCCATAGCAGCACTATAACCACCCAGCAGGCTAGACAGGAAGATGCAGAAATAACAGGACTGTCTGTTTGAGAGGCCCAGGATTAAAAGCACGCATTTCTAGAGATTGATAGAATTACCGTCAGGTAAATATCTGAAACTCACTGATACATTCTCTTCACTGGGAGTGAAACACATGCCTGGTAGGCCTTCTGTCAATCCAGTTTACTTGGTGGAAGACAGAACGCGTAAATCTTAATCTGTTATTTTGGAATAAAATCACCGACCGGTAGCATTTCATATCAAATTCCATTCACTTACTGAAAAGCCTATAAAACAATACAACTCTTGCCTAGAGCAAAGTGACAATGAATACACAGAGCAACTCAGGATGCTGCCAGAACAACGCCTCTGAACAATAACGTCAAAAAGATCAACTCTAAAAACTAATTATAGCAAATAACTCATAAAAAGGCAGCAAAAAAAACAGTGTCACCTCTTTCCCAGACAATAAATCCAGTGACGCGGCGAGACTGGGGACACTAGACCTGACTGAAATGTTGAGAACCAGCCCGGTTCTACGTTCTAAAGCGACACCACGCAGAGGCCAGTGTGTTCCGTTTATTCCTATGGATGCAGTGCTGATTGTCCCAACAGGTGGTTTCCAAGTCATCCAACAAGATCTCATCAGTTCAAAATAAAATAGAAAAATACAGAGTACTAAAACCAAATCCAAGGTACAAAGAGTTCATTTACCCCCCCCCCCCCCCCCCAGCTCTTTCATTCAAGTTGTGCATTTCCTTCCCTTTATCCCCACCGGCACCCGGCTGCTCTCTAGCTCCGCTCACGCATCAGGGCAGCAACAAGCAACAACAACCAGAGCGATTCAGCTCGGGTGATTTGTCGTCACCAGCTGAGCGATTGTGATCCACCGACCGGGCTGCCAGGTCGCTTTAGTCCCTGTGCTGTGGACAGCAGGCACATAAACCAGCTACCCGGCACCGACTGGGTATGGTGGAGCCGTCATGAGTGCCACAATAAAAATAAAATAAAAAAAGAGTCTTTTGACTTCTTATGGATAAGTTTCTAAAATATATATAAAAAAATAAAATAAAATAAAAAGTACAGAAAAAGACAGAACATTTCCTCATATGTACACAATAAACAGACGTGGGCTCGGTCTTCACTGCAGTCCTTGGTGGGGAGAAGTCTGCTGGAGGCTGGTGGGGCAGGGAGGAGTCTCTGTACGTGTGGTGGGTGTGTGTGGCATTTCTTAACTCGTGTGGCACCAAAGAGGTAGAAAAACAGCTTTTCAATGAATCAAAATAGAGTTGTGTCTGGGAACTGTGTCTGTTCGTTCACATCTCTTTGCCCGTCTATAAAGTCCCCCACACCCGCCTCTCATCTCCTGTACAGCCAGTTGTGCACCGTGAGCATTTCTGGTCCTCTCACTCAGGTCCCCCCCCCCACACCACTACCCCCGTGACTCCCACTTCAAGTCCTAGATGTGTGTGAGTGGGACGGTTCCGGAGAGGTAGTGCTGCTGGACGCTGGTGTAGCCCCTCTGTGCTGCTGAGGGGTCGCCGGCATCCCCCCCTGGTCCAGGGATGTACATGCTGATCATGTCCCTGAGGTCTCCTTGCAGAGGGCCCCGGTGGTGGTTGGGCGTCCCCGTCGGAGGCGAGTGGGACACCGGTTCTGCCTTCACCATGGACATGGTGACGGGGCTCGGCTGCTGGGGACTGCTGCTGTACGACATGGGGCTGTAGGGGGACAGGATGTTACGATAATGGTTAATAAGATGCACTGTCACCACTCCTCTTTAGTCAGTCAATGGATCTGTAGGACGCTGTGACGCCAGAGAGATTAAAAAAAAAAAAAAACACGTCAACTGCACACCGTGTCTGGCTGCACGGTGCTGCAGAAACAGATTTTACAAATCAAAACCCATTTCAAATATTCTTTACTCACTTTCAGCACCTTAATTCTGAATGTCTTCTTTTATCCCATAAAAACACTTCAATATATACCACATATTTAGATCCTGAAGATGACAATCAGCAACACGGAAACACTTTGACTTGCATCTTCTGTCGTCCATCTGATGTCCCAACAGTCATCTCACACCAACTGAAGCAAAACTCTTCACAGGTTGAGGAAAGTTACATTTTAAATTAGTTTACCACTTTGTGCACGACACAATACAAACAATCTCTGCTTTTCACCAATAACAGAAGTAAACGCATCTTTAGGTGTTGAGGGCTCTTGATCGCTGTCACATCATTGGTCTTTTGACACACGCGGAAGCTCCTCGCCCTCCCATTGGGCCGCACCCGGCCGACTGAATTGGTCTTCATCAGATGTCAGTTACCGACTGAAAACGTTTTAATAAGCCGGTGAAGATGAACCAATATGGATAACAGGACAGAGCTGCTTCTCTACCACTATACTTGTGAATAGGAGAAGAAAGGGATGGATGAATAATTCTAAAAGTCCCTCATGGAGCAAACAGGTTTGGGGTAACAGGACACAATGGGAGAGTAGGATTTGATCATTCCCAACGACTGAGGGGCGTCGTTGTAGAGACACCTGCCAACAGACAACTTCCTACTTAATTCAAATAGTCTCTGAGCCATTTAATAAAGCTAACTGGTTCTAGTTTTATACTACAGAGCAGAAATTGAGATGATTTTTTTTTTTATATATATATATATATATATATATATATATATATATATATATATATATATATTATAGAATCTGTTGACAAATAGTCTTTGAGACCAATCTTTAAGAAACCTTTTGTCCGTTGCTGTGATTCAGGACAGGAGGCCGGATGTCAACAAGTTTAGGCTTCCAACACGACTCAAAGTCTGACAAGCGAGTAGCCGATAAGCAAATCATCTTTCGAAAGGATTCACCTGCTGGAGAACCAAGATGTCTGCAGTTAAATCATTCAAAAAGATAAATAATGAGATACTGGAATAGATTTCCACATCATCCATCTAAAGTGTTCAAGCTTTGTACTTTTTGAGGAGGGGGGGGGGGGGTGTTGGACCCGTAAGGCAGGAGGCAGAGACCCAGAAGTGTAACTGGGACAATGGTGGCGCAGGACTAGGGGATTGTGGGTAGAGGACCACACACAGAGCTGCCCTTCCTACCGTCAAGTCACCCTGATCAACATTCCAGGCAGGACCCAGCCCAGAGCAGAGCGTCACACGCATAACAAGTAGGCAGCGGACTGAAAGCCTGTTGTTCCAGCGCAGCCACAGCTCCTCAGTGACTCAATGGCCCTGAATGCACTTTATCTCAACACTGCCACCTGATTAAAGTCGCACATTTTTTTTAAAGTGCACTCTGTAGGTTGGAGCTGTATTTTCACACTATATTCATTTTCTTATTTTGGACAGTATTTAATTCATTCAAACAAAACAATTTAGGTGAATTATCAAAACAGAAGTGCATGTTTCACAGTTTGTGCTAAGTTTAATTTAAAGTCAAACTCATGTGTATGGAACAGGTGTGTGTAGACACGTTTAAGTTTGGAAAGTGTACTTTCATGGAGTCACAAATAATAAGGCTGAACGCTCAATTGAAGAGTTAAATAAAAATTGCATTATTTAAACGCCTTAGTTCACTGCGCATGCTCGCCCATGAGACTGAATATAATCCACTGATTGGCATTTAAAACTGCTCCCCTCTCATTTCATCCAACTTATTTTGTTTTTGAAGGAGGCCATCATCAGGTCCCATGCTATATACTTGTGTTGGCAGTGTTTAGTGCCTCAACAAATAGTACATTTTAATAAAACTTTGATTAAAAAAATAAAGCCATATTGTGTCTTATTATTGTGGATCCGGCCTAGTGCGCATGTTGGAGACCTTGAATCTCATTTTCTACAGCGCTTAGTTCAATTTCAAATACTGAGTTATTAAAGTATTAACGATAATATATAAAAATCACAACTTGGCCGCACTTTGGTTATTTTTACTGCCCCGTCTCCAGCAAGTGACGTGACTAAAACACATGTTGGACGTTATTGTGCAGAGCTACAGCGGACACACACTCACCTGTAAGAGTTGGCTCCGTTCATGTACGTCTGCGCCGCTGACATGGAGGGCGGGTACTGGAGAGCTGACAGGTCGTACCGGTGGAGCTGCTGCGTGTAGCCGAGCGCCTCGCTCTGCATGCCGGCGTACCCCCCGGTGGGGCCCCAGCCGTAGCTGTCCATCCTCGGACTACCACCTTGGCCCTGCGCCGCCGCCAGCAGGCTACCTGCCGACAGCGGGTACTTGCCCACCTGAGTGTCCTTCTTGAGCATGGGCTTGGTCTTGCGGCGTGGCTTGTACTTGTAGTCGGGGTAGTCCTTCATGTGGACCGCCCGCAGCCGCTTTGCCTCGTCGATGAAAGGCCGCTTCTCGGCGTCGGTCAGCAGCTTCCACTCGGCTCCCAGCCGCTTGCTGATCTCGGAGTTGTGCATTTTGGGGTTTTCTTGAGCCATCTTGCGCCTCTGTCCCCTAGACCAGACCATAAAGGCGTTCATGGGCCGCTTGACTTTATCCATGGGGTCGACTCCGGGGGCGCATGCCGTTTTGGAGCCCGGGTGAGAGTTGCCATTGCCGCCCATGCCCCCGGTCATGTTGCCGGTGACCGGCGACATTCCCTGGGAGGTCTGGTGAGACTGGGGCTGGCCGGTCGGCTTCAGCTCGTGTTCCATCATGCTGTACATGTTGGGACAGATGTAGTAAAGTTGACACGACTTACTGAAGAGTTGAAACGCAGTCGCACAGCAGCCTCTTTGTCGCCGTCCACCTGGCGACTTGTTGCCAGGTTTCCCTGCAGATTTGACCGGGTGATGCGAATCAACTAATTACTCACGACGAACCGGGGACACCAAACAACCGCAACGGACGAGCAGTTCTATTTTTCTGTTAAATGAAAAGTTTGTTTGTGTCGGTCATTACTTTGATACTGAAACACGGGGACGGTGTTCACAAAGTTCGCTGCTGCCTCTCCTCGGTGCTGTGCAATAGTTCTCTGCGGAAAACCACTTGTTGTCAGTCGGCCAACTCACACACTGAACTCATCTGCCCGTTCACCGCAAAAGTTGCCCTCTTCTCGTGCAGTCGGCCGGGTGCGGACCAATGGGAGGGCGAGGAGCTTCCGCGTGCGTGCGTGCGTGCATGCAATTTGCAATTGAAAGGGCTCCGAGGGTGCGCGAGACACTTGTTGATGGCGGGGAGAGGGGAGGCATTCCACGGAGACAAGTATCTCAATATTCAATTAGCCTGTTATCAGTTAGTTGATCAGATTGTTCACGTTTGAATAAAAATGTTTCATCAAAGTTCTCTGCGAAAAGAGAGTAAAAATCACTGCTTCGATTGGGTCTAAACACTACGCGTGCGCACAGACACACACACACACACACACACGGAGGCTACTTCTCTAAAACAAAAAACCAGTTCAAACTGCCTGTATCTGTCTTTTTTAAGTCTGGTGTATTTATTCTGTTTATGTACTGCATGATAATTACAACACACAAGTTATATAAATACCAGTTAAATAAATACGAGTTAAACAACTACATATATAACAAGTAAAATAACATTGAATATTACTTCTTATAATGATAAAATCACATTGCAATTTGCATAAAAGCTACAAAAACAAAATTATTTAAAAAAAAAAAGAATTTCAGGAAGACCACGAATGAACCACACATCAATTTGAAGGGATTTTCTTTTTTGCAAATGTACATAGAAAGTGAGCTTGATGAAATAATTGTTTTTAGTTTGCTTTTCCAGAGAAACCGCAATCACAGGCCTATATTAAAGAACAACAAAAGTGCTACTTTCATTAAAAAAATATATCCTGTGTCTAATGTAATATATACCACCACAAATACGTACAGATGTCTTTGTTTGGGGCCAGATTAACCCCCTTTTAAGGCCCTTGTTGACCTTCACTTCCTCCCATTCAACAGTATGTATACAATGTGTTTGAATACTAGTCAGGTACAGTGGGAACAACTGGCAGCTTCGTTATATTTTTGCCCAGAGGCCCAGAAACATACCAGTTTAATTACCAGTTTTAAAACTCGACAGACACAGAGTCCCTCTACACCAGATATCTGCAGATAATGAGGTCTTTAACGGTCTGGGTCCTGGGGCAGTAGCCCACTCTGCCTGTGTGCTAATCCAAAAGGTCACGACAAAATTCATATTTTAATCTGTCGGCCTAAATCTTGAGTTCATAATGGTGATTGTGTACCTGCTGTTCACTCATAACTTTGTATTTTGTATCATATTGGGCATATCTTTATTGACTCCATGATTATGAAAATACATCGCAATTGCAACTTCTTCACGTTAAAAAAGACATGCACTTATCACACTTTTTAAAATCTAATCACGCCTGACATAGAGCTTGTTTGCCGACTGGTGTGCATAACGTGTGAATACGGGTGTAGCTTCCTTGTCTCTGACATTTTGACCTGTCGAAGATCCAAGCAGAATCGTAATGTAGTCAATAAAAGTGTTGCATGTAGTATTGTGCAGGCGTCACCTTTTCCTTCATGAAACTGCTACTTTTTCAAACATATTCCTTCGCCGCTAAACTAGTCCGACTCAATCAAAGACAACAACATTATCATAGGTCCAGCTAACCGCTAATGAAATGCTCCTTGTGTCTTCTTTAAAGCCCAGCTTTTGAGAAGCCTGGCCCTCCTTTCAGAGGATTGTGCTGAAGACATGTCCCCATACACGGGTATTGATTCGGCCACAATGGCACACAGAATTACTTTGGAGCTGCGGGAGAATGAGGAAGATCTTTGTTGGTCTGGCGAAAATAGACCTCTTCTTTTGCTGTCCTCCAGAGTCTTTGTTAACGACGCCGCTCCCCGAGACTACAAGGGCCGTGCTGTGGCCGAGTCTGCTCCACTTCATCCAAAGTTGGCTTCAGTGATGTGGCAGATGAATCCATTCGTTTAGCCCGGCACGTGAAGTCATACAGCATAGTAAGCCGTGTCATTAAGGACTGAATTATGGAAAGATGTATTTGTTCATGAACAAAGAATAAGCAGTGTTTCCTGAATCTACACTCAAATATTAGTCGTTAGTCGTTAGTCGTCAAATGTTTGCTTTATTATGATCACATATAGAAGCTGAAACACACGTCATTGATTACTGGTGTTTCTGCATATAATCGGCCCAGAAGTGTCTGAACTTGGGATGTGTTGGTGGTTCCAAGACGCAGATTCAGAACTGGATTCGGATTCATTAAATGCTGTACAACTCCATCCCTACTGGGCATTGACTTATCTGAGACTGCACACACACTGTTTTGGAAGATGCATGGCTGAAATTGTTTGTCGTAGAAAACATATGGTTTTGTGAACATTTAGCAAAAGCTATGTGGGGCCCATTCCTTGCCCTCAAAAACATGACATGAATGAACTGGATCGGACATTTTAGGGCAGCCCAATATCCTATGACCATTACCACTAATCCATGTTCAGTTGTGAGTCCTTTACGTAGCCAGGTGTAGAGTAAAGGTGGAGGCTGGGGTGTTGGATGGGTACCTAGCGTATCCATCTTTCTTGCTTTCTTGCTCATGTTGCACCATAGACCTGTAGTTTATGTTTTTATGATCCATAACCAAGATCTGTATGTTACCAGACCATAACCATACTGTTTCCGATTTTCATGGGTCCTGAACTGTTTATTTGTAGACAGCAAGATTTCAAACGTTCATTGTCATTGAACATAATCCAGGGTTTTGCTGAAACCTCCAATACCAATGTTCTCTTGTGGCGATCATGTTGTACCTGCTTTATCATTATTGATGCGTGTGTCCACCTGTTATTTCAAAATACAGAAACTTAGTGGCCCTCGGGGTCTGATACCGATGCACCCTTTAGTGAGACACACCAGGCTTTCAACTAACTCCAGTGTCATTATTAGACGATCAGAGCAACTGACGTATTATAATGAGCAAAAAAGTCAACGTAGGGCGGGAGTGGAGGTTTAATGGGTCAAACAAACACAGGACTCTCACCCAGTAGGGCACTGTTTGCGTCCTGTGTGAAACCAGGTCAACATTGCCACTGACCAAGCGTCAGTAAGTTGTGAGTGAGAACTTGTTGCTTGTGAATCCTCTTTTCATCATGTCCCTCGCTCTGCCTCAGGATTGATTTATGCTTGTCACAAGGGGTTAATGGGAGTCCAGTCTTAGAGACCCACGGCCTAGGTTTTGATTGATAGTTCAGCTTTCAGCCATTGATAACGCCCCAACATTAGACGCATATTATTCTATGTGATCAGGTCATGTCCCGCTTTGATTGTATTCCCCACAGTAACTTCTTCACTTCACTTTATAGAGCCTACAGAGGGAGGGTGGACTATGCACATCCTTAAATAAGTGGAATCACATGCAGTAAACCTTCCGTTTCGCCTTCTCTCATTACTGAACAGGAGACTCGTGTTCATTCATTCACTGTGATGAAAAGCAGAAGAATGACTCTTTCTTCAACTTTCTTAAAGGGATATTTTGGATTTTTTAAAGTTCTTTTATACATGGTACTTATCCATAGTCAGCGTATTACCTACAACAGATGGCTGTCGCAAAGCAATGTACTGCTGTGCAAAACATAACTAAAGCCGTTATCTGTGCTCTCTTAGCCACAAGACTCCTTTGACAAAAACAGCAACTTTACTCCAAAAAGCACAGGAGTCCCCCTCATTGCCTTGGGGAGTACTACTGCAGGAAGACAAGTTGTATAAAGTCTTTGGTGTCTCCAGAGGGAGATGTGCCTGATAAATGTCCTCCAGTGATGTCACTTGAGCCAGAGTTGGTTGGGACTGAAGTCAACTTTTAACAAATCTGGAGTCGTAGAGACAGAAATGATCTTGCTGCCCGCTGCTCATCTCTGCTTGAGGCGTGAGGCTGCATTAGCCGAACAGTGAGCATTCTTGTTGCATTGTGGGTCGTAGCGTAATAGCCTTTATCATTTCCTTCACAATCAGCCACCTCCACCTGCATCGGACACATGTGGGAGAAAAAACAATCAGACAATCACAGTCTTGTGGTGCTCATGTGATATCCAACAAGCCTCATGGCGGTTACAGGCGTCAGCTCCATCGCTACCGCAAAACCTGTTCACTCTAAACTTTAAATCAAGCTCATTGAATGAAAGCTACGGTATATCTTTTTCTTAGTAGTGCTATAGCCGTGACTATAGCACAGATAACAATCACTGAGTCACAAACAGGTGAGATTTCCCAGCACTAGGCATGAATGTGTGTGTGTTTGTGTGTGTGACATCTTACCAAGTGTGTGTAAGAGTGAGTTTACGAAGTCAGTTGGGCACACACACATGCAGGTGTGTGTGTGTGTGTGTGTTTGTGACCATGTGTTTGTGACTAATTGGGAATTGTGAGGCTCCAGTCTCCCGTTTCCATCTCCATGACAACCTTGTGTGGAATCCCTTCCAAACCTTGCCCTCCTCCGCCTCCTCGCTCCCCCTGGCTTTCCTACTTTCAAAAACAACTCACCAACACACTCACGCTCTCGGCTTTTCTTCGTCTGTCTGTCAACCTCTGCGGCTTCAGATGGAATGGCGGAGGAGTTTTCTCAGCACCCCCCCCCCCATCCCGTCGCACGCTCTTACTTCACACTGTCACGTCAGACACAACACGGCAGTCGGTTTCCACCTTTCTGTCCATCATCGCAGAGCTGTGCTCTCCTTTTTTTAAATGTTCTTTTGCTGCTTGTCAAAGTTGACGGAGGTGAAGTAAAGTGAGGACAGCAGCAGTTTTCAGTCCCCCCCCCCCCCCCTCACAGAAATGTCCATGCTGTTCACCACCTGGTCTTTTATTCGTCAGGTTTTCCATTGAAAACCCAATAATCAGTCAAATGTACTGTTATAAATTCCTTTTCTCTACAAGTGCTGCAATTCATTCATTTTTGTCATTTAGTCTTTGGTCACAGGGGGCTCCTTGGCCTTCAGTCATATGAAACATATGGCGGGAAACTGTAATCATTTTCGTGGCACACACCGCCGAGGTGGGTGTGTCGATCCTGATGTGGGTGGGAAAGTTCCGCCTACTCTGTTCAGCTTTAATCACTACAATCTCACCTGTGACAGAAAGGTGGCTCACAAAATGTGTTCCCTGTTATCTGGAGAGACTCTGGACTGTCTGACAGTCTCTATGATATTATACAGACAAAAATGTCAGCAATATATCACTACAACTGAATCCTTGCCATAAGTGTCATAAGTGCCATAAGTCAACATATATTGTGTTGATGACAGTAATTATTTATGAAAAGTATGCTACCTACCCACCATAGGGATTTATATCAGGAGGAGAAGGACCTTAAGCAAGTATTAACTAGCACCACAGGTTAAAAGCAGGTTTAAATAGGAGAGTTTTGAAAGTGGCGAGTGACGGAGAATGTCTGAGGTGCTGGGGGAGAGAGTTCCAGAGGGAGGGGGCAGCAATGGAGAAGGCCCTTTCCCCCCAGGGCCATTGCTTGGACAGAGTAGGGGGGGGGGGGGGGGGGGGTAGTGTGTCGGTGCAGGAGGTCAGAAAGGTAGGAAGGGGCTGGGCTTTGGAGGGCTTTATATGTGATGAAGATCATTTTGAACCGGATTCTTTGCTGTATGGGGTACCAGTGGAGGTTTTGAAGGACTGGGGTGATGTGATCTCTGGTGCGGAAGTGGGACAGTAGACTGGCAGCTGAGTTTTGGATGTATCTACCAGTAGTTTGTTGATGATTTTGGTGGATGTGCCATACAGGATGCTGGTGCAGTAGTCCAGTCAAGAGGTGATGAATGAGGGAATGAGGGCTTCAGCAGCTGTGGAGACAGAGGGGCGTAGACAGGCAATGTACTTTTTAGATGGAAGAAGGATGTTTTTGTAAAACGATTGACCCAAAGAGAGGGTGTGATCAAAGATGACACCAAGGTAACGGATGTGTGTGTTTAGATTATGATTTGAGGTAAGCAGTGCTGGGGCCGGGCGCATGTGGTAGTGTTCCAGAAACCTGAGAAACTATTGAGAACTCACGAGTGCCAGGAGGCCGTACATTAGATCAAGGATATTGTCCAACACCCCAGGACTGAAGGTTCCAGACTTAAGCTCGCCATTTTCTCTTGCTGTTGATGTGTGTGATGTAGGGATTGGAGCTGTCCTTCTTCAGCTCGGTGAGGACGGCTGTGAAAGACCAGTGACATACTATTCCACAAAGTTATCCAAACGGCAACCGGCATATTCCACCACTGACAAAGAGGCTTTGGTGTTGGCCATGAAGCTTTTTGAAATTGATCATGGTTTACCACAATCAGTTTGCTTTCCTGGCAAAGTTCCAGTGTGTCAATGGTTGAGTGTTCGGATGGAGCACTCGATAACATTGAGCACATTTCACCAGACATTTTAGCTGTTTTCTCTTACAAACTCCAAACGTTTTCTGGAGAATCGGGTCCGGATATTATCAGGAGTTGCAATTTCACGCATGTATCACCCAACCGGAGCTTGTCTGTGTCAGACCCGTTATAACCTAATGGAAATACTCTAGAATACTCCAATACTTTATGGTCTCAATCTCGAGTTTCAAGTCTTCTTCAATACAGCATGATGTTCATTTTGTAAATTTTGGTCCAGTTTAGAGTCAAATAAACATAAAGTGGAGTATGCTTTAGGACGGGCTTACTGTGATTGACAGGTCGCTGCCGCTACCAGAGCCGTGTACGCCGTCTTTACGTCACTCCTTCGCATTCCAAATATGTTAACTTCCGTTCATTGGTTGCGAAATAGCAAAAATGGCGACAGCCGTATTCCAAGATGGTGACGGCCAAACTTGAAGCTTCCAAACGATGGTCCACAAACCAATGGGTGACGTCACGACGACTACGTCCACTTCTTATACACAGTCTATGAACATAACACAAATACTCTCGGGCCACATATAGCTGGTTTGTAATTTGTTCACAATTGAGTCTCTTGCTGTTTTTTGATTTGTCTGACAATTTCGGAAGCAATTGTCCAGTTCGCCATTTTCATTGGCGACTTCGTGTAAATGACCGTTCTTCTTCACCGTTGGTTGTTGGTGTTCCTGTCTTCCGGTTTTGCGTCAGCCGCATGATAGAAACGCCATCAACGCGTCTACTCGTTCATGGGGCATTACACCGACATCGTACGAGGGAGCTGGCAGGGTGAAGTCTCTTTAACGTCCGGTCGGAATTATTTTGACATTTGCGTTCTCACATACAGCTCCTCAGGAAAATGTCGAGATAAAATAATGAGGTTGCAGTACATATGTGATAGGGGCTTTCGTCTGCTGTTTGATGCTTACCCAGCAACAAACAACAGACAGACATTCAGCAGCCAAAGAGACAGATATTCCACTCAGGAGTCGGTGGAAACCAAACCAGAGCGAAAAAGGTGAGTGATTATTGGATGCATTCAAAGTGCCTTTGGAAAAAGGGCCACCTCGGCTGAGAGCGGGACACAACAAAAAAAGCAGAGACGTAACTTGTTTTGAGGCTGCATGGACGTCATATTGGGACACCGGGGAGGTTAGGAGGGGTTAACCTGCCTGGGATGTACTGTGTGTGTGTGTGTGTGTGTGTGTGTGTGTGTGTGTGTGTGTGTGTGTGTGTGTGTGTGTGGAGTGGAACAGGTGGACATGAATCGGAATGATTGCTAACATTGCTCTGTGTGTGCTGGATGTACATGAAGACATTTAATACGTTTGCCATATCAGCTTTAAGTCTGTCTATTTCTGTGTTTTTCTGCTCCCTAGTGGCTAAAAATCATTGAATGCAGCTTTAACCTAATTATGCCATAATATCTCCTGCTCACTCAAATGTGGACTCACTAAGCATGTCAGAGCATCAAGTCACATGACTTCTTTTAGTGTTAAAGAGCGTTGACCATGACATTTCCATTATGGCCTCTCTTTCACAATGCCCACAAAGTAATGAGAGGATTCAAATGTTATGGAACTCACTGAGGTAAAAAAAACAGCTTGATGGAAAGGAGGGAACATCTGAATGAACAGAAATTAAGTGGGATGAAATCAAGAAGTAAGGAGGGCAGCGGAGTGGGGGTGGGGTGTAGATTATAGGGTGAGAAAGAAGCAGTGAGGACGGGCAAGTGAAAGCCACAAAATGAAGGAAGAAAGGGGGACCAAGATGGCGAGGGAGAACAAGGGAGGAGGAGGAGGCTCGAAAGGATGAAGGGATGGATGATGAAGGGGTGGGGTGTGAGGGTTCAGTGCAGGAGGGTGGTTTTGGGTGACAGGCCTCATTGAATAGACCTCTATTCTCCCCTCTGCTGGCTTCTCTTCTCATGCAAAACAGGCCTGTTCAGTCTCCCAGCCATCCGTCACACAACAGAAAGACCATGGCAGGCCCTTTACGAGCCTCACACTCGCATAATCCACCCCCCCACCCCACCCACCCACCCCACCATCTCTCAACCCCACAATCCAGCACCCAACAGGGGGTGGAGTGGGTAACAGCAGAGTGTGTGTGTGTGTGTGTGTGTGTGTGTGTGTGTGTGTGTGTGTGTGTGTGTGTGTGTGTGTGTGTGTGTGTGTGTGTGTTTGGCAGTTGGGGGATGGGTACGGGTGTATCTTCGCCAAAGTGCCTTTGGAAAAAGGGCCACCTAGGCTGAGAGCGGGACACAAAAAAAAAGCAGAGACGTAACTTGTTTTGAGGCTGCATGGACGTCATATTGGGACACCGGGGAGGTTAGGAGGGGTTAACCTGCCTGGGATGTAGTGTGTGTGTGTGTGTGTGTGTGTGTGTGTTTGGGGAGTGGAACAGGGGGCCATTGAAAGTGTTGGTTCAGAGCTGCAAGTCAATGACAGCTGGAGGGAGCGCAGTTTATATTTGCGTTATTCGTGCGTGCTGGTGCGGGGCGCATATTCACATTCACTGTGCATGACAATGCATGTGTGTGGATGCTGCATACATGTGATGGAGGACATTTAGCCGGTAGACATGGGAATGCCTTACGGCAGACACCAACAATGTCAAAATGAGAGCCACATAGAGCCTTTGCTGATCTCCTTGCCCCTCTGACAGTGAATCCCAGATTGATGTAACTAGCCTGGTCGTCTATTCAACTGCCGACGCCTGACTCCTCTTCAGCATTCAAGGTTCGGTCGACTCTGGGCAGTCGGGGCCAGTGCTGTCACTTCCATCTTGACTGTCTTTTAGGCCTTGTAGTCATTTCAAAACTCCACTCCTTCTGCTTTATTCAGAGACTGAGGAGTCCGACTCGGAGTCCAACAGGCATTAAGCTAACGCTAACGTTATTAGTTCATGCTACGTCAGACGTCCACTCAAATTTTGTTTCTTAAATATTGAAATGATTAACAACTGATTTTTACATTTTGTGTAATGTGATGTGCAAAAAAAGAACTGTCTGTAATAACATGTAATTAAATGACAATTTGTTGGTTTTAAAGGGACAGTTCGCAGGGCGACCGTGGCTTACTGGGTAGAGAGGGTTGTCCGCCAACCGAAAGGTCACCGGTTCGATCCTCGGCTGCAACCGTGTCCTGTGTCGAAGTGTCCCTGAGCAAGACACTGCACCCCTAACTGCTCCCCGGGTGCCTGTCATTGGCAGCCCACTGCTCCCTATATATACAGGGATGGGTCAAATGCAGAGAATAATTTCCCCACTGTGGGGAAACAATAAAGGAATGTTTCTTCTTTCTTCTTCTAAAAGCTATGTCATATCGTCCCATTGTGTTGGACAGAAGACAGACGTCTCTACGGTCGACATCACAGTTACAGGTGATCACGAAAGCAGCAAGGCACACTTCTGATCCACTTCTGAACCCAATCACAGCCGGCTGTGATGAGAAAAGACACTCCTGAAACTTTCAAGTGTAGACAGAAGAATAGTGCTGTCTGGTGTTAAATGACTCTTTAAAAAAAGATCATTACCGTTTTTGGATGCTGTTTATGGATCCAAACCTGTCTTGGTTTGCTATGCCTGCTGTCAAAATACTCCACTTTCTTTTTTTTTAAATGACAGACGACAATCCAATCCAAACAAACAAAAAAAGACATTGTCCACAAACCCAAATGTTCCACCAAATCAAGTTCAGTAAACCAGTCCTCGGCACACTCATTTTCTATCTCCCTGAGCACCCACTGATTCAAACGCACTCTTTTGCAATCACTTTCACACAAATCATCCCTCATGTTAATGCCAAATTCAAACCGGCGGATAAAAGCACAGGAAAGAAACAGAGAGGGACAAGAGTTGCACTCACTGACCAAAATTCCCCATGAAATCAATGAACAACGTTAGACATCCCACCGGGATCCAACAGCAACATGACAACAAATGACCTGCTTAAGTCCAGGATGTTAATTCTAATGTTATTCCTAAAATACTGGGCAAGTACACACGCACACACTATTTTAGAGAAGTATTCCCCAGAATGCATTGCTCTAATAACCCCCTGCTGCACTGTAACTACTCAGCCCGAGTTCGAACATGTGCGGGACGGCCCGCAAATCAAAAGAAATAAATCGTTCAACCACTTAAACAAATTCATGAATTCTGAGTCCATCTGGGACTGACATAAAGCAGCCACGTCTGCAGCTGAGTGGGTGGCCCTCGCACTCACACCCGGGGGCTCCCCAGCACAACTACAGTCTGATCTGTTGGCTGGCGAGCTGCAGCAGATTAGGCGCTGCTCAAGGGCACCTCAGCCGTGGCGGTGAGGGAGGTGCGAGGGCTGCTCTTTCAATATTTATCCAGTCAGTTGGGGAATCGAACATCATGTGGTCTTATTTGTCGCTGTCTGGATGGATAGTTTGGCTTCTATTACTATCTCCGCCAGGGTTAAGCCTGTGAGGAGATAATGTGTTGGACCATGTGCGTGCATGTGTCTGTCTGTCTGTCTGTCCGCAGCTAAACTTGCATACTGCTGGACACGGCAGCTTAATATTCGTTGTGCTCATTTATGATTGTGTGCTCAAGGACCTCTCTTGATTACAGTGATTCATACATTTAAAAAAACTAAATCTACACATAGCCGGAACAATTGAGTGAGATTCAACTCTTCTTTGTTTGGGAGGGGAGAGGGAGACACAAATATCTGCACTCTTCTGAGTGCACTTTTCTAGTTTACATCACTTTTCTCTTGGTTTAATTCAAATGACGTATTAACCAATGACTGGTGACCACCGGAAGCCATTTCACATGATATTTCCCAACTTTCTATTGCTTGAACACTCAATCGGATCTTATAATGGAACTCATTTTGAGACAAATACACCAGCTTAACCAGTAAAAAAGATGAAATGGATGTTTTGTCTGCTAAAATCAACCAAAAAAAGGCCCTGCAAACCAGTTCGTACGGCAGAGCTCAGAGGCTCGGGTCCTGTATGAGTTTAAAACGCTCTCATGATGTTAAATTCTTCCTGATTGTGATTCTACGTGCTATTTGAAAGGAGAGAGGGTTCTTTCTCCAGTTTGAGTTGCTTTCACACAGTGATCCTGCCAGTTAACTTTACAGGCCTGCTGTGGAGAAGAAAGAACAAGGTCTCCCTCTGGTGGAGAGACCTGAAACCCAGAGTCCATATTCCTCAGTGTGAGAAATCTGTCTTGAGGGGTCCGAGTCTTCGGACTCAGAGAAAAGGTGTTTCAATAAACTAAGGGTTATAAATAAAATAGCTACTTGTTTTTGGCAATTTAGGTAATGGAGTAATTTAGTTTTGCATCCATATAAATGTTAAAAGGACTTTCTTTGTACCGGAAACGTGTTAAACCAGAGTTTTATAATATATAGCAAGATTACACGTACAAAAACTCAGCAGCAGTCTTCATGATTACTGTATACTTAGTGTGTATAAGTATATATTATTTATCAACTAAGAAGAATTCTATACTGTCTCTCTCGCGCGCTGCATAAAAGATGCAGGGTTGCTTGGCACAATGTTAAGATGCTATAGTTACAAAAAGATTAAGCTTCCAATAGAAACTACTTCAACTTTTCAGGCAAACATGAACATTCAATAGAATATCTGCACATTTTTAAAACCAACATTTAAAATTGAACATTTTAAGCAATTTAAATTGCCGGTGACTATTCAAGATAATAATTTACTCGGATTAAATACAATGTTCTTAATCTTCTAAATAGTTTTAATTCCTTCAAAATACCCAAAGAAAATATGATTTACCGGACCAGGAAATAGTCCACCCTGTAAGGCTGCGAATTCATTGTTCGGATTCATTGACAGGAATCTGTTTGCAGTCCCATTTAATTATGTGATTATTTTTCACTCAATCATGAAGCCACACTTTTGTCATGGGCTACATTTTCTGTATATCTGGGAAAGAAATTCAAAACATGCAACCAGTGTTAGCTCTACTAATATATATACATATACATATATATATATACACATACATATACATATATATATACACATGCACTCACCGGACACTTTAGGTACACCTTGCTATTCCGGGTTGGGCCCCTTTTGCCTTCAGAACTGCCTTAATTCTTCGTAGCATAGATTCAACAAGGTGTTGGAAACATTCCTCACAGATTTTGGTCCATATTGACATGATAGCATCACGCAGTTGCTGCAGATTTGTCGGCTGCACAACCATGATGCAGATCTCCCGCTCTATTGGATTGAGATGTGGTGACTGTGGAGGCCATTGGAGTACAGTGAACTCATTGTCATGTTCAAGAACCCAGTTTGAGGTGATTTGAGACATGTGCATGCCCTGCATTATCCTGCTAGAAGTAGCAATCAGAAGATGGGTCCACTGTGGTCATAAAGGGATGGACATGGTCAGCAACAATACTCAGGCAGGCCGTGGAGTTTAAAAGATGCTCAATTGGTACTAAGGGGCCTAAAGTGTGCCAAGAAAATACCCCCCACACCATTACCGTTGATACAAGGCAGGATGGATCCATGCATTCATGCCAAATTCTGACCCTACCATCTGAATGTCGCAGCTGAAATCGAGACTCAGACCAGGCAATGTTTTTCCAATCTTCTATTGTCACATGTTGGTGAGCCTGTGTGAATTGTAGCCTCAGTTTCCTGTTAGCTGACAGGAGTGTTACCCGGTGTGGTCTTCGGCTGCTGTAGCCCGTCTGCGTCAAGGTTCCACGTGTTGTGCGTTCATAGGTGTTCTGCAGACCTCGGTTGTAACGAGTGGTTATTTGAGTTTGTTGCCGTTCTATCATCTCCAACCACTCTGTCCATTCTCCTCTGACCTCAAGGCATTTTGGTCCACACAACTGCCGCTCACTGGATATCTTCCTTTTTTCGGACCAGTCTCTGTAAACCCGAGAGATGGTTGTGGATGAAAATCCCACATCAGCAGTTTCTGAAAAACCAGACCGGCCCGTAAGGCACCATTAACCATGCTACGTTCAAAGTAACTTAAATCCATTTCTTCCCCCATTCTGATGTTCGCTTGGGACTTCAGCAAGTCGTCTTCACCACGTCTAGATGCATTGCGTTGCTGCCATGTGATTGGCTGATTAGCTATTTGTGTTAACAAGCCATTGAACAGTTGTGCCAAATAAAGTGGCCGGTGAGTATATACACACACACACATCTTGATATTGCAACAATAAGTTGCAAAATTATATCGATAATTTCAAACATCGGTTTAACATTCTAAATGTGTTCATTTCCTGTTGCAGTATGAACGACAGCCGATCATGTGACAGGAAGTAAACACGGACACGAGTTACATGCTAGATAAATATACTGTATATCCGCGGTGTTTTAAACTTTTATTTTCACGAAGTCTACAGTAAAAACTAATATTACTCTAGTTCATGGCATCAGACGTCAGTCAAACTGCTTCTGTTCAAAAGCCGAGAATTTGCACCGCATTTGCGCACGTGACTGAATGGACATGACACCAATATACAATTAAATGTTTATTGCGTAAAGACAATCAGTAATGACCATAGACTGTATATAAGAAGGTAATGACATGCTAGAGTGTACTAGATAGAGCCCCAGATGAAGACTGCCACTTTAAGATGAGGCTCGTAATCGCAGCGCAGAAAAACTAAAAACACCACGTGATGAGGAGTGAACGGTCCCTTCAGACCTGCAGTCACACAAACACTTATTTTAACCAACTGAAACAGGAAAACGCGGGAATAAATATTAAACTTCAGTGGGCACGGCTGTCTGTCAATAGCTGTAGTTGACCCAAACCTCGCGCGCTCTCAGCGGCAGATTTTCCGGGACAGGTACGTGCCGGTCCATTAGAGCCAGAGCATCAGCTGTCATCCGTTAAAGCCTTTCCACCAAGGGGTTGGCCACAAACTGAGTTCATGCTAGTCAACAATGCAGAGGCCAGTTTACACTGTCATGGAGGAGAAACCTTTATTTTTTTTAAAGACCATTAAAATAAATACTATACAGAATCCAATGTAGAAAACGTGATGCTTCTATCTCAAAAAGGTTAACAATTCCGCAGTCATCTTTAAAAAAAAAAAGCACTGACTATACACCTCAAAACATGACTGTTCTCCTACACACCAAACCCCACGATGACAGGCATTGTAATGATAGCTCAGAGAAGGGGGGGGGGGGATCTGTATATACTTCTGTAGTTTGGTCCTTTCATATCAGATACCCCCACTCCTAACATTTTTGGCAAGGTAGGTTACAAAAAGACACCTGCCACCGTATCAAAAATCCAATATTGTGTTGAAAAATAAAATCTAAATGAACAATAATGTCAAAAGCGTTAGAGATGAAAATCCAGCCGGGTCATCAGGGTCGAGAGGCAAAGTCGCCACAGAACTCACCGTTGTTTTTGCCTCCGAACGTCTGTGGCCACCAGTCAGTCTTCATCTGAATGCTACTGCACAAGTCAAGCGCCATGTACAATAGCAATTAAAAATATAATATATATGAAACAGCAGTAAAAGGATCAAACCGGTAAACAACTCATTCATGGAGGATTTTACTATATAGGTCTTTTTATTGAATATGCCCTGTGTACTCTAGCCCCAGAAACCTCTTAACATGAGCACGGATGGGCGTTAAAAGGCTGTTTTCAGTACACTGAAGGTTGCTTAAATACTGATCTGGTCAAATGCAGCGCTTCCCATTTCATTTAGAGCATTTAGATGAGTCCAAACTGAACTGCAGTCTAAGCCACTCGTCTATGTCCGGGTGCAAATTATAGCCGCATTTCACAAAAGCTTTGGGTTAGCGTCGTGCACGTTATCAATTAAGCCGAGGTACACTTTTTATTTATTTTTTTTTAAAGCTTTTGCTGACAGAACTAGAATATTTTTAAACCGTAACTTTGTTGGTTCTTTTTTAAATGTGCTTTTGGAAACGCGGTTATGTTTTGCATGTGTAGGAACCAGTTACAAACGTGCTTGTTTGAGGTTGAAAGTCCTTTTGTTTGCAAAAACATAAATGTCGAAATGAATGCTTTAAGATTTAGAGGGATTAGCTGAAGTAAGAATTTAGGTGCCAATGAGGGGTAATGGACTATGGCAAGCAGATGAAGCAGGTCAGTAATTCCATCCTTCCAAAAAATGACGTCAACGGTAAGGGAGGAACAATGGCCACATTCTTCCTTCCCTTAGAATGTAAAGGGTAAAGTCATGGTGGAATTTAGCAAAAGAACGTTCTTCGAATTCAAATCGTATAAGAAAACAAGGTTTTTACTGCTAAAAAGAGTGGGGAGAGGGTGGCCGACGGGCACGTGGTCTTCTAGATGAGATCGGCCACATTCATGGGCATCTCCTCCACGGTGGTGTTGTAGAATGTCTCAATGTCCCTCAGGGTTCGCTTGTCATCCTCGGTCACCATGTTGATGGCAACTCCCTTTCTGCCGAAACGACCACCCCGACCAATCCTGTTGGAAAATAATTGAATAAATAAATCATACTAAGAAAAGCACTGGCAGCACCAGACAGCCAGAGTACTTCGAGGACAAGTCACACAGGATGGGAAACGCTCCCAGGATATATGATTGCGACTCAGATCATTTGATTCTTTGCACCGCAGGTCTCGTCTTACCTGTGGATGTAGTTTTCCCTGTTGGTCGGCAGGTCGTAGTTGATGACTAGAGACACCTGCTGGACATCAATACCTCTGGCCTGAGCAGGAGCAGAGCCACCATTAGCATCCATACAGTACAGAGGAGTGACAGGACTGAGGTCAAGCAGAGACTATTCTGTTTCAGGTCGACATCCAGACCACGTGAACCACAAAGAAACTCATCTGACCCAAAGTCTACACTACATCGTTTTAATCTCAGATACCATTTGGTTGAACACAGCCAAAATGTCAATCTGACAGCTGCACACACTTTCAGAACCGAATCTAGAACGAAAAAAGGAATCCCTGGAGTGGTTCAAGAACTCTGGACGTCCAGATTGATCAACAACAACTTAAGTAGATTAGTTAGATTATTGTGTACCAGTCAGAAGATAAAATCTAAGGGGTAAAACTGAGTGTAATCTGCCAATTAGTTGTCAGTCAAGGACTTGAGCCCAGCTACAGTGGAGGGCAGATAGGCTTCTCTACCAAGGAACATTCAGTCCTTCACCAACACTACAGATGGGAGGAGAGGGAACCCTGGACTGCACACAGTACTGGTCTTAGATAGTCTGTGTAAACAGCAGATGTTGTACGTACCAGCAGGTCAGTGGTAATGAGGACTCTACTGGAGCCAGAGCGGAACTCCCTCATGATCAAGTCTCTCTCCTTCTGGTCCATGTCACCGTGCTGAAAGACGAGAGCGGCGCATACAAGTGAGACAAAGACGGGTATGTTACACATCTAGAACAGCCACAATCAGGGTTTTTCACACTCCTTGACACCATTGCATTATTTTACCTACAACCATGTAGTTTAAAGCCTTAACCCCAGACTAACAGGGCTTTTACAGGCCCAAGTAAACATGCAAAATGGACTACCTCAATTAAAAACATGTTATCGTGTTAAACAACTCTCAATGATGTTAGATAGGTGGTGTATGTGGAGGCCCTTACCAGAGCAGACACGGTGAAGTCTCTGGCGTGCATCTTCTCGGTCAGCCAGTCCACTTTCCTCCTTGTGTTGATGAAGATGACCGCTTGTGTGATGGTCAGGGTTTCGTACAGGTCACACAGCGTGTCCAGCTTCCACTCCTGAGGACCACCACCAGGTCAGACACAGCAGTCTCAAGCATGTTGTACATCTTGGCACATTACACTCTGTTGCCCATCGTCAATTGCTAGCACAACTAGCTTAAACTAATGTTTGGACTGTAGTGCTTACAGAGAGGTTCTTACACAGTAAAACAAAACAGTTCAACAGCAACCCAAACTACATCTATCAAAAAAAGAACACAGGGGACTCATGTTTGCTGCCATTTCAACTAGAAACCGTTTCACCACCTCTTTCTCCACGTTGATGTAGAACTGACGGATGCCCTCAAGGGTCAGCTCCTCCTTCTTCACCAGGATCCTGACAGGTTCACGCATGAACTTCTTTGTGACTTCCAACACGTCAGCTGGCATGGTGGCCGACAGGAGGACAACCTGAACACAGACGAGGGAGACTGTTAGAACTTTGGACTCAGCTGAACATCAGTGTATCCAGTCATCTAAAAAAGAAGATTAATATACAATCGAAACAGTTGAAGGGTAAGACTGAGTGTAATCCGCCAATTAGTTGTCAGTCAAGGACTTGAGCCCAGCTACAGTGGAGGGCAGATAGGCTTCTCTACCAAGGAACATTCAGTCCTTCACCAACACTACAGATGGGAGGAGAGGGAACCCTGGACTGCACACAAACCTGACATTTGTTAGTCTGATGTAAATGCTTAGTTCTTACCTGTGTGCTGCTTGCAAGTTTCTGGAAAATCTCATAGATCTGGTCCTTGAACCCTCGACTAAGCATCTCGTCAGCCTCATCCAGCACAAACATTTTGATGAACTTGGAAGCTGCAGGAAAATGGCATAAATAGATCAGAACACATGTTTAATGCTCTCATGCCCTCGGTCAGTGTTGATTGATGCCGGGTGCTGTATTCAGAGTAGTGAAGTTTGATCACGTCTCTGTAGCCCTGCTGTGCCGAGGACTCAGGCTGACAAAACGCCGACCAGAGCAACAACACAGCAGCGGTTTACAGAGTCAGCTGACACGCATGGGTTTCATCATTATACAGCAGGTCTCCTCTGATCAACAATAGTTTTATTCGTCGCACATCAAGTGAACTTCGATCTCGACGTTCACCAGTTTCTCTCCCACTCAATTCCCCATGCAGCAGGACACATTTCTAGAATTGCATGTCCAGAGTATTTGTCCATAGTTAGTGTAAAGTTATATAAATTATATGAGTAAATTGATTTGAGAAACAATTATGTGGGGACTTACAGAGGTTTTTGCGATTCAACATGTCAAAGACACGGCCGGGGGTTCCCACCACAATGTGAGGAGATTCAAGCTGGAGCTTCTGGGATTCACTGCGAACGTTGGTCCCTCCGATACAGGCATGGCAACTGGCTCCCATGTAGTCACCCAGGGCCAGCACCACCTTCTGGATCTGAAGGTCACAAAAAAAAAAAAAAGAGGAAAAAACATTCAAAGAAACATAAGTATGTTATAAATGGCCTAAAACTGTAAATCCATGAATTGCTAACGCTCAAACAAAGCACGGCATGTTGCCTGAGGTTTTACCATTCGTCTCCATGTTGTACTTATTTTCTCCCAGGTAGACCTTTGTCATGTCTGGCTTTGGCAGTGTAGCTTAACCGCAGGAGTCAACCACTATTCAAATTATGATCCTTTAAGTGGTTTTGATGTGCTGTATTGAATAGATCATTCATTCACAACACATTTTCAAAAAACATTTGAATGTTGTGCATCGTATATAAACCTGATTTTTGCGCAGTTTCAGATAAAGCTACACGCATCAGTTTCCCCTAAATTCATAGAATTATGAGCACCTGCTGCTATAATGTCACACCATCATCGTTATCCTCTGTTCCACACACGGCAAACAGAAGACACATGTTTAGTGAACTTAACTTCAACCTAACCTGAAAAATCACTATTGAAATAGAGGGCTGTGCTTCATGAATTTTGTTTCCCAAGAGGGATGACATCTTAAAATATTACAAAATTCAGAGCATCATTTCAAAACACCAATAGCCGTTGAATCTATATTTAAAATAGAAATTTCATGCAGCCCTAGTTTTGAGCATATCAAGACTCTTTCCATCAGGGTTAATCGTCTGTATACATGATCTTACTGTTGCAAGTTAGCCATAGAACAAAACGTAATCATTACCTATGATACGACTGGTGCATGGTGCTGTGCAAGCAGTGGTTTTAACTTTAAACCAAACGCAGCACATTGAATCATAACAAGACATTAGTAGATTGGGCACATTAGTTACTTTCTCCTCTTGAGAACCCTCCAGATGTTTATACACAATGATGATGACACCATTAAGAAGTGGGACGGCTGCTGTATTCAGAGTAGTGAAGTTTGATCACGTCTCTGTAGCCCTGCTGTGCCGAGGACTCAGGCTGACAAAACGCCGACCAGAGCAACAACACAGCAGCGGTTTACAGAGTCAGCTGACACGCATGGGTTTCATCATTATACAGCAGGTCTCCTCTGATCAACAATAGTGTTTTATTCTCCTGACTGTCACCATGTATTAGTATTAACGGACAGACATTAGGTATGTTACGGCCTATCGAATCATATTCAACTGAGCTCAAACACAAGTTGATTACTTTTTAAGCTCAAATACATTTTTCTGGCAGACCATTAGCATTCTTCACCATTTGATCAACCTTCACAGCCATAAGCCAAAAAATAATCATTTGAAGCACATATGGACTACAATACTGTGCATACGGCTCAGAGCTGGGCAATAGATTATCTATTAATTCAAGGTTTAGGAAGATGTTTGAAAATGATTCATTTAACGTGGGTAATTAGGTACACCACTGCCGCATGTTCTTGGGCCACAGGTAAAGCAAACATAGCAGCATGCACTATCACAAGTGGTGAGTCACCCCCCCCCCCAAAAAAATGCCCCTTTGTCTTAAAATGGGTGCCACCTAAAAGCAGCAGAGAAACTACTTTAATCCACATCTGAAACAGACGTGTGGCTGGGAGAAGTATGTGGCAACCCCAATACCTTCTAAAAAGCAGGCGACATTAGTGGAATAGTTTGTCATAGCATCCCACCGGAGAATAGTGCGTGTGTGAGATGCACAATAACATTGAATCTGGTTTAAATATTTCCCTTCAGGGATATAGCTCCAAGTCATAAACTATTAATAACTACAATTTTGCAAATCAAAAAAGTCACATGTCATGCAGTTTGGCTGACTTTCCAGTACTGAGGAACTACTGGAGGGGAAATTTGAAGAAAACAGCTTGTCTGTCAAATTGATTGCAACACTGGTTAAGCCTGTGGGACATGCTAGTGTTTAAGTTTCTGCCTCAACTGAAATAAATGAAACCTTGCAATGCGATTCATGTTAACAGCAACTACAAAACTACCCAGGGTGACATGAAAATCAGCCAGATAATTAAGTTTCTTAAATGTTTGACTCTCAGTGAACGGAGCACAATACTTTGAGATTTTAGATAAACCATTGTCAGATTTGTTGAAATTACACAAATATTTCCATTGGTTTTAGACAAAATCGCCAGAACCAAACTTTTTAAAGTACAATCTCTGCAGGTTTTCCCCACACTGTTTGTGTAATGTGACGTTAGCCTACCTGCTGAGCCAGCTCCCTGGTGGGAGCCAAGACCAGAGCCTGGGTGCTTTTCGCCTCCACATCAATCTGCTGAAGGATGGAAATGGCGAAGGTGGCAGTCTTCCCAGTGCCAGACTGGGCCTGAGCGATCACATCATATCCTAAAGACAAAAAGTCGTAAAAAGATTTATTCACTGTAGTGCACAGGATTATAAAACTGCCTTGAACCGTCCCTCAATTTATTAACTGCAAGGTGGTGACGGTTTTATCAACCCAAGGTGCTCAGGTGATTTCCTCAGTCCAGTATACATTGACAATAAATACCAGACAGTGTGAGTTGGCCCAGATTAGAGCAAACAAATCCTACCCCAAGGTTCAGCAAGCATGTCAACCTCGGATTAATCAGTTTAACTTTAACCATCAGTGTTTTACTGACCATCGTTTCCCACCAATATTCAGTAAAATGTGTGATCAGGACTTCAGCATTCATGCTTTTCTTGTCGCCGATCTCTGATTGTGTTACATTGTAAACAACCAATCGGTGTTTAAATTGACAGGAGAACAACGTCTACATTAAGAAAAAAAACAGACATAATATAACATGGATCATCAATGATCTGCAATTAGTATTGGCGGCAAAAAAAGAAGTCATATTTGCTCCCTTCTTATCTTTTGATAAATGTCACCGTCAGTTAGGACAGTGGGTCATAATGCCTGTGTTTTTGTGTACAATTTATTTTTTAATTAAAATAAGGTTGCTTGCCTCACTTTTAGTCAGGCAACTGGCAGCTTATTTTTTGTATAACTTGATCTGGTTATTCTTTAACTCACTGAGAACTACAAAAAAAAAGCTTTGGGAAAATTGTTTTTAAGAGCGTTTCGCAAGAATAAATGCTGTGTTACTACAATATTTCTCATTATTGTGGGTACTGTGTGTCGAGGAAAGATGCTGTGATAATGATGAAGTCTCCATTGAGAAGCCTTACTTACCCTTGATACAAGGCATAATGGCTCTCTGCTGGATCGCAGAGGGCTTCTCAAAACCATAGGCATAAATTCCCCTGAGCAGCGCCTCGCGCAGGGCCATCTCATCAAAACTGTCTGTGATCTCATTCCAGTTGCTCTGGAGGTGGAAAGACAAACACATGACATTGAAAGCTGTGGGCTCAAATTTGATTGTCACAACAAACTGCTCCATCATACATCTAGATTGACAATTGTTCTACGCATTACAAGTAGATGGGTAAACATTTTCAGCACCACTGTTACTGTAGGGGACTCACCTCAATGATGCCATCTGGCTCCATGCCCTCCGGGCCATTGTCTCTGTGAACGAGAAGACCATGAAGGCATTGTTATTTCTTCTTCCACACCAAAACACAATTTCCATCACCATTCCAATAAAATCAAAAGCTTTGGAATGCGGGTGATTAATACAAATCGGCTTGAAGGAACATTCCCATGCTCGTCTACTCTTCGCGGAAACGAAATTACACAATACATACTTCCTCGTTATCATGTTTTTTGTCAGACACCTATATATTCTTCAAGTATTTCACATACTACCTCCGAAACATTGAAAACGCTTTAACTGAATAGCTAAATAAACTGTTAATCGTTCAATCCTTGTGCTTTTAAGCAAACGCCTTTTTTTACACGCGTCCGCCATTTCTACTGCATACATTCAAGATGGTCGTTCCTCCAGTAGGGGTGTAACAGTAGGAAGCGATTCGACTGGAATAGCGGCCTAGCAGCTTAAAATGTCGGCTAATTGTATATAATAAGACTTATGAATAATACAACCATGTTTTGGACGTAATACTAAAATGTGATGATAAGACGGTGATACTACTTTAAAAATGCTCTGCTGGCTGTGGCCCCCGGTCTGCCATAGCCACTGCCAACAGGCCCGTTTGTATGTGGTCTTTTATTGGACTTGTCCAGTCAGCGAAACACATTACCGATGAGTGTACCGACACATATCACGTATTTGTTCACGGAGGTAGCATATGCTATCACGCTAGCATTCACTAACTTCTCCCAGCAGCCGGTAGCGGCCTACGCTAACGGCATTGTCCGAGCCCTAGTTAGCACTACTGCGGCCATGTGCGCCCGTCCTACGAAAAGAACAAATTGTTCTACATTTCCGCCCCCATACCTCAAAGTGCCTTCCTCTACTATATCACAGACCGCAAATTCCACCATTACAATAAAGCAATTCATTTATTAACAGGCTTGGACCGACGGAAACAACATAAGAATAAAATGAAGGCCTAAAGCAAGCGCATTCACGTGCTACCCGAGCCGCCGGGTGACATTTAATTTTCCTCGGTTGAGTTCAGCTCAAACGCCACCATTGTTCCGCCAAATTAACAGTTTAACGATGTATCGAGCAACATATACAGATTCAACGTAAAATAGCAACATGTAATGAGAGTTCGCCGTATAATTTAATGAAATGTGAAGACGTTGGTCCGAGGCAGGCTATAGACAGGCCTAACCCTTAGTAGAGCACATAAATCACAAGATGCGCCGATTAAAGTCTACTTTCACAAGATTCATCGATAACAAAGACTAACGTATCGACAAAAATGAGTTACTGAAATTCTGAACCTCAGAATGCCGGTAAAGCCATAAAACCTTTCCTTACCTATTATCATATTCAGCCGACATTATTCCAAAGAAAGAAACTGCGGCAGAGATCTCTTATATACGTTGACAACACACAAAAAGGCTTTCTCATTGCAACAAATCGCCGTCATTTAGCCGTAGTCCCGCCCACGGACACTAGTAATTGGTCAGTTTGTACGTCATATATAAGTAGGCGGGGCGTCGAGTCTAAAGTAGTGCACGATTGACTCGCTGTTAGCATGCCAGGGGGGCGGTGTTTAACTTTTATAAGGAAACTGTACAAAGGTAACAACGCTTTTTGAACCCGCGCTACGCTGGTATATGTTTTTAAGCCCCCCATTCTTCGTTCAGCCTTTCGTCAACGCGGAGAACAGACCCATACCCTGGCATGGTAGATTTTTCTGTTTTCTTCTGAACCCATTCTTATACAGACTATGTCTGAATCACATTTCTTGTAGATTAGTGACACATCTCATAGCCAAGGATGTAATCTGGACAATGTGAAACAGTTTGGATCAAAGGTTTGCATGAGTCACAGTGTAGTCATCTGTAGCATATTTCAACACAATTTATGAGGGTGAAGTGCTGTATTTTATAGGACATGACCCACTTATTCCTACTGGAGCAGTTGTTCCAATTTGGATTTAATATCCTAATTAATGACAATTGAACTCACGGACGGAGCCAGGATTTCAGAAATACAGAGGTCAAAGTGTCCAAGCAAGATCTGTATATCTATAGTTTTTAGATTCGAGTTGTGCATGTTAATTTATATTATTGGACTATCTAGGAATAACATGTCTGGATTTTGAAAAAGGCATCGTGCAAAGGTAGCGAAACCACACTTGGTCCTTGATTTAAAAGGTCATGTAATTTAAAAAAAGAAAGTGTTATTAGCTAAATGTACTTTAAGTATCACAGGTACTAACACTGTATTTTCAAATTAATTACTGTGTAGTGTAGCATTCTACTGTTGAAGTTGCTTTAGTTGGTGCTAATTGTAATACATATATTGTTGGGTCACAATGCATCATATTTTAAAGGGCCATCATGTGTTTTTTATGTAAAGTCTTCACTTGCAAAGTAGCTTGTACTTGTCACATAAATGTTAAAAAGTACAATGAATTAAAGTTTAAAGTGGCATGAAAATGAAATTCTTTAGTGTAAGTGTGTACTTAAGAACAGCGAATAAATGTACTTTGTTCCATCCCACGATGGATAACATGTAGCTCATGTCAGCCCGTCCAGTTGCATTAATCAAACGCACAATCCCTTTTTTGCCGCATATTTTTATTTTCAGCAACCATAATGCATTGTAGAAGACATATAAAACTGTCGAGTCTGTTGCATCAACTCCTGTTTGAAAAAAAAAAAAAAAAAAAGAACACAGCTATCAACAAATTTGTTTTTTGTTATAAAAAAAAAAAAGAAAGAGGAGGGTGCTGTAACTCCTTTGTGACCGTACTCCATCTGTCCTGGTCCTCGCCAAATTGGCTCTCAAACTTCCAAAGAAATACCAACAAGAGGATCTCTTTTGTACTTTCCCTAAAATAACACAAATTAGTAGTCCTCCTTTTAACATCTTGTAACATTGTTTAAAGCAAGAAGCATATCAACACGTTTACCGACGAGATAAAACAGGAAAAAAAGATAAATGCAATGTCAAGATACCCCTTTCTTTGGGCCAATGCGTCATTCTAGCTGGTTTGGGCAGATGCAGATCCAGTCTCCCACAGGCGTGTTATTTGGAGACAAGTGATGGGAGGCAGACGGCCAACATGTGGCATGTCCCATGGATGTAAATAAATTTTTCCCTTAAAAAAAAAATAAAGGGAAAATGCACTAGAATGGCTCTTCACACTCCGGATGTGTTTTCTGATGTCAATATGGCAGCACGTTAAGTTCCACTCTCACTTTAAATCCATCCAAACATCTTGTAGGAAATTGTTGAATGAATATCATACATTGGAAATGTCACTAAAGTGGCAAACATTATGTGCTGACTAGACAGATGGACTCGTCGACATGACATTGGCCATAGCATGGGGCAGTGTATTTTATGTTTCTTTTGCTGAGAGTTTCACACTTGGAACACAACACAATGGATTGGATGGAAGGCGTGTACATCCGCTGGTACTATTTAACCACAAGCTTACGCAGACTGGTTCAATTCATTCGGCCGGGAAAATAGTAGTCAGGTTGGACCGACTGTGGTCCAAAGTCTTCATCTGGACCGTATCCTTCAGACGTCTTCATGCTCAAGGTGGACTACGATAGGATGGAAGATAAGCACGTTCCCAAAACGGAAGCTAGTCTTGGCCTCTGTCAACCACAAAGGAATAACCATGACATGGAAATGAAATCAAGAGTTCTCAAAAAGGGTGGAGAGAGGGAAGCGGAGAGAGAGGAAAAAAGTGAAACAATGACATCACCTACAATAGAAGAAGTCGTTTCTCTGGATGTTGGCAGAGAAGAAAAAAAAAAAAAAAATTTCAATGAAAAGTTTCTCTCTCTGTGTGTCTTTTTTTCTCCCAGTCGATCGTTTGCTCCACTTGCCCTCTTCTTGTCATATCATTGTCCCTCCATCTTGTTAGGGTTGGGGGTGGGAGCAGGTGGAGATGGCAGGCGGGGCTGGGAGGTGGTGGGTCACAGGGTGAGCTTGCAGTGACAGAGTTCTTTGTACATTTGCCTCCTCAGCCGCGGCATATCCTGCTGGCCAAAGATGAAGGGCTGACCTAGGGCCAGACACTTGCAGTACTGCAGGGCGGAGGGGGGGGGGGGGGGAAGAAATAAAAAATAAGTTATTGGCGTGCAGGAGGAGCAGAATCACGACAACACAAGTCAGTAGGCGTGTGTTCCTACGATGCTAAGTGTTTGTATAAACAGCATCAACACTGAGGGCTCAGAAAACTGACCGTTGGACAAAATGACGACTTAACAGAGAAACTAAACCAAGCTGCACATTTGGAGAAACCCACCTGAAGCACAAAAGCCCCGCAGTCACTGTCGTTGTTCTGACGACCCACATTCTGCAACAAGCACACGACACATTCGTCATATGCAGCACAACAGTTGACATGCAAAACAGAGCCATGGTCATGTTGCAGCAGCAACAATAACAACCCACTTTTGGGAAATGAGTCACCTAATTCTGTGTCAAAGTCAGAAACATTTAAAAGAAAACAAGCAAACAAAAGCATCTCACCATTTTGAAAAAGCCCTTCCATCCCGTCAAAAAGTCTTGCTGCTCTTTTTTGATGGCCTCCGCTTGCAGATACTTAAAAATGTGCTGAAAACAAGAACAAGTGATTCTATCAAACTAGATTTATAACAGTGACACAAAAAGAAACTTGTGATTTGATGATAAAAACACACTTTAATAACATCTAAATGCGAGGCCCAAATATGATCAAAAAGAATGACAACTAAACCAATTAGATTGAAGAGCACTCCAATGTAATATATTAGATTATAGCGTTGAAACATACATATATACATATATGCATACATACACGTGTATATATATATACACACACACACACACGTGTGTGTGAGTGCGAGTGTGATATACATATATATATACATGTATATATATACGTATATACGTATATATATATATATATATATACGTATATATATATACACATATACATATACACATACACATACACATACATACACACACATATATATATACACACACACACATATATACACATATATATATACACACACACACACATATATATATACACACACACACACACACACACACACACTATATAAGGCCTTGGTACTGCTGTCTGGTCCTACCTTTGGGCAACGTCTGTTGAGAGTCCGCTGAGAGTCGAAGTAAGTGATGGCTCGACGCGGAATGTCGACACTGACCAGTGACCAGTGGACCTCCAGGTGGATGGGGATCAACAACAGATCCTTCTGAAAGATGTCAACCTGAGAGAAGGAGAGTATGCAGAGAGGAGAGGAGAGGAGGGAGCAAAGGGAGAGATAATGGATGGAAATGTATCGTTGGAGAAATTCATTCCAGGGCGGCAGAATACGATGCAACACCGGTGCTAAGCTAAGGAGGACCACTGATCCTTCTCAAGGTCAAATGTTCTTCCATCTACATGTTTATGTCATGAGTGCCATGGAAAAAGTTGATTGTGGTGTTTTTAATGAAATGTATCCACAACGTTGGAACGTTTTAGTTCAGGAGGTCCGCAACCGTCAGCCTGTGTGTGTGTGCGTGTGTGAAGGACCGCCTGCTTAACTGATGTCCTCTGCATAAAACCGCGTAAACTGGCTTTATCCACAACATCGGAAAATTTAGAAAAAGCCCATGAAGCTATATTACGAGCTCCACCCTCTCGTGTCACTTCTAGGTGAAACGAACAAAGATGGCGACGGCCAAAACGACAAACTGAACAAATGGGGCTCTCCCTTATTCTGAATTGGCGCAAAATACAAATCATTACACCGTAATTCTAACGACTGTATGACAAAAAGCTTGAGACCATCAACAGACCAATCAAACCACAAAGAGATCTGAGGCCCTACTTTGTCATTTCAAATGATAGACAGGCTACATATTTACGTAAAGAAAGGACAAATGTCTAGATCAACCTTAATGTGAAGAGAACCCTACCCGACAACACTTACATTTTTCGTCCACCGTTTGACCCCATCATAGCCTTTTGTCCTCAGCTTATCATAAAAGAAGCTGTTGAAAAAGTGCACCTGAGGGAGAGAAGAGAGAAACAGAAGAATGAGGGGCCACAGCTCCACGAAGCCCCTCTCACGGCTCCTGTTGCTTCTGGATGATGTACTTTCTGACACGAGCAGGACCACGTGTTCCAGTGATTAGCCCAGCTGTCCTTATCGTGTCCCCTGTTTCACACGCTCTCTTTAATGATGAATTTTAAGAATGTCCGCAAAGACATTTCCATGTAAATGCAACAAAAGCCTAATGGGCAATAATTTAGGCTTTGTTATCGTTCAGCCTTCCATTTCATTCCAGCTGAGACCGGCTGACAGTCACATGTGACACATAACCGTCAGAGTACGGAGGGCGCTCGAGGACGACTAGACGTCATCCTCTGGGGACCACGAGTGTCTCCATCTGATATGTCAGTCTGGGCTGACCAACAGACAGACATGTCCCTGGAGCCGGGCCACTAGACTGGCTATAAAGCGTAACTACAGTGTTTAACATGTTAAGTTCATCGCAAGAAATCAGCAGTCGGACGATCACTGGTGTTACTTGAATAAAGAGAAAATCACTTCTTAAGATTGTCGTCGGGGCGGGGACACATGCAGACCCAATGCATTCTATTTTGGAGTGATAGGCTGTATTGTGTTAGAAATAACTGATTATCAATTTCCTTACCTTCTCGGGCACAGAGTCCATGACCAGGTCACCATACATGTTCATAATCTGAGGCAAACACAAAGAGCATAACATAAGGGGGGTTACCCTATTTAAAGAAGCATCTTAAAAAGTGACAGTGTAACCTTTCTGATCAGTGACTACCAAAGGATGTATTTCACCTTTAACCCATTTCGTCTATTTATTGGTATAACATCTACACCATCTGACATTCTGTCCTGGTCTGTAAAGACTGGAGTTTGGCTGCAGGTCTGACAACTGTATTCATCTTACTACGAGGAAGAGGAGCTGCCCTGAACTACGTGTTCTGGGCAGAGACAAAATGACTAATTTTAAGAAACTCATGAGCACATCTGAGGTAACCACAAGACAAAGTGTCGCTTTTGTGTGGCTCTTTGTGGAGAAAATCTGTTTTACAGCTCTGACTGTTAAATCAACTAATGGATTTGTCAGCCCTACAAATGTTGAACAGTCCTGGTAGAAATCCTTGTTGTCACGGCGTTGTGAGTGTGTGGTGCTCCACCTGGTCGTTGAGCCAGTTCTGTCCGTACAGAGTGCCCAGGTCGTCCATGGTCAGCACGTGGCGCTTGTAGTTGACTCTGAACGTTTTTGCCAGAGCGGATCCCGACGAGCGCTGGAAGGACTGTATTAGGTGCTGCACCACTGCTTTCCTAACACACAACAGAGCACACACACAGTGGTACGTTACTCACTGAACTCATTTAGACTGGTTTACTGGATGAATTCTGCTGCCTATTAACCCGACGGTCTGACAGAGCGTTAGGTTGGGACTCTCATTTAATTCTTTCCTGCCCACATGCTTCATGTCACACATCTGTCTGGATCCTCGCACTGAATGTATTCGGCTTCAATGGAAAGTTAGGGAGACTGATGCGTGATGATGACTGGAGAAAATAAATGATTATAGATTTTTAAAGCGCCATCTGACCACACGGACTGAAGAGGAGGCCGAACCCTGTGACTGACCTGTGAGGCTGTGAGAAGCTCTCGCTGAAGATGTCCTGAAGCTTCTCCACGATGTCGTCCACGTGGATGGGGATCAAACTGCCGTACTGCTGTAGGGACTCTTCAAGAATACCTTGACAGAAGACATTAAAAGGCATCAAACCATCATCTTTACAAGGCATGTGTTCCTAAAATCCTCGAAGTCAGCGAACATGAGCGGCCAAACAGAGCCTGTGGTCCGTACCTGTCACACAGCTCATGTGTTCCTCAGTAAGGGCCAGCTCCACGGGTTTGACCTCCACGTCCTGCCTCCCTCTGTCCTCTTGCTTGTCTGGAGAGCAGCCGTTCATCAGCTCATCTGCCAGAGAAAAGGAACCAAATTACATGCACACGTTTCTTATTTTTCCTTTCTGCAGAGTTTTTCCCTTCTCAGCGATCTGGTGAAGGTAACATGTGGTGTAATGGTGTACCTCAACTCTGTTAATTGTGTGAAATCTCAATTAAGAAGTTGGGAGGTGGAAGCATTGGGTGCTGTGAAAGAGGACATGGGCTTGCCAGTGTTGTACTTTCCCACAGCTAACTGAACGTTTATCTCGTCACAAAATCCAAGAGTCAGTTGGGCTTTTTATCACAGTTCTGAAATGTGTGTAAAAACCAAACTATCTTTGTGAGCCGTTTTTTTTTTTTACCCATTCTGTTTCTCTAGCTTTCTTCAGAAGTGAGTGGTGTATGTCAGTACCTCTCTCAGAGTCTGTGAACCTCTCATCGTTGCTGTCGTCCTCTTCATCGCTGTATGGTGACTGCAGAGACCTTTTTGTCCTCCTCTGCTTGCCGTGCTGAATGTGCCTCTGCCCTCTGCGGCTACACCGGTACCCCCGGGAGCCCACCCACTGCGCCCGCTGGCGCCAGCTCTTCCAGTGCTTGGTGAGCCGAAACCCAACGCCTCTGTGAGAGCGCAGACGCTGCCAGCGCCGGAGCCTCCTCAGAGCCCTGTACCTGCTCAGGTGGGACCTGAACAAGTCCCCCGCTTTGGCCTGGGAGACGGCGTCCTTTGCCGGGCCGTCGCCGCCGCCGTCCGCCTCCTGTTGTGGTCCATGATGTTGGTGCGAGTGAGGGTGCTGCGTGGCCTGGGAGGGAAAGTCTGGGATCTCCCACTCCAGCTCCGCCCGGTCTCCTTCATCTTCCACCTCGTCGTCGTCTTCCTCCTCCTCCTCCTCCTCCTCCTCATCCTCCTCCTCCTCTTCTTCTTCATCATCTTCGACCTCATTGTTATCCCAACCCTTGCCTTCAAACTCTACCCCGTCCTCACCATCCAGGTTATTTTCCTCTTCACCCATTTCCTTGATCCTGCCCATCCCATCCTCCTCTTCCTCCTCCTCCTCATCATCATCTTCCTCCACATATTCGCCTGTCCACACCTTCTCTTTCTGGCCCAGTCTGAGGTGCATGGGGCTGGGTACACTGTTGCCTGACACAGGGACTATGAGGTGGTCTCCAGGAATCCCACCTAAACACAAACATGAGCAGTGATCAACTATGTCAGCTGTGTTTAACCATGTGCCATCATAACCTAAAAACCTTGAGCTTTTCCTTTTAAAAAGGTCCAATGTGTAGCATTGAGGGTAATCTATTAGCAGTGCAACTAGTGGTGCAACGGACCATAGTTCATCCTTCGTCTAAGTTCGACTCCGTGGATTAATTACACAGTTTAAACATCATAGTGTGAGATAAAGTTTTACTGACAATCGTAATTGAACAATATTCAGTGAAAATATGGAATCAGGAGATCTGCAAAAACTGCATTCCATTCAGTTACATTATGATGCGTTCAGGCATGGTACGCATCAGATTAGATTCAGATTCAATGAGCAGATTTGATACGAGTGGAGTAACGGACCACGGTTGATCAGTGACCGGTAGAGATCCCCCTCACTGTTCGGCACACATGTGAACCTCGGATTAATGACAAAGTTTAACGTTAACCATGACAGTGTGAAATTAAGTTTTAATGACCATCGTTATCTGTCAATATTCAGTTAAATATGTGATCAACACATCAGTTATGTTTTGCTAGTCGAAAAAAAAAATTGTCTGGAGCCTTGTAGACCAGCTGCTATAATCAAACAACAATATGGATCATCGATGATCGGCAATAAGTATCGGCTGCAAAACAAATGTGAGCAGGGATCTCTAAAAGTTGTATTTGCTCCCTGTTTTATTTTGTGCTGACCCGATCTGTGACTCTGAACCGTGACTTTTATGATCCGTTGCACCACTATTTGATACTGAATTTGGATTTGATCAAATGTCATTGAACCACCAGCAGTAAAGTGCCTACCTCCTCCTGTGTCGTCCTGCCCCACAGCGGTCAGACCCAGGTCCCCCTGCCAGCGGTTCTGGGCCAGGCTACCGCCACTGTCTCGCATTCTCCACGGACAACCCACGACCTGCGCCAGCTCGTCACCTGCAAACAGCAACAGACTTCACTTCCTGTATAAATGCAGCATGCCAATTACCTTGGTGTGAATGCGAACGTGACCAGCTGAGCCACAGTGCTCCACTCTCACTCCACACTGGCAATTTATTTATATCATTCATATTTCTTAAGTGCATCACCACATATCTGTAGCTTTAAATATCAACACATCCCTCATCCAAATAGATATTTAATAAAACAAAAGGTCAAGTTAATAAAATCCCTTAAAGGCAGCTGTCTTGTAAACCATTATACAAGCTGCATGTATTCAATGCATGGGTGAAGGAGTGAGGGAAGAAGCCCACACAGTGGTAATGTTTTGGCCTCATCTAGAACCTCAGCACTCCAAACCTCACTCTGGATTCACTCACAGTGGATTACATCTTCAAACAGGTGTGCCGGAGGCCAAACCAACGTTTACACTTTAAATGTCTACAGACTGTGCTAGCTACTAGCACGGCGTCAACATATGCCCAGTGAAGAAGAAGTAAAGTGGCACAGTGTGTGAAAACGATCAATTTAAGTGGACCGAATAACAATTGTGAGACGCAAACCGCTGCTTGCTATGAGGCAGGTTCATATCTCGCTGCACCCGCTGAGCTACACCGCCCAGGTGGTGTACAAAACACTCCATCAAAGCACCTCTCGTACCTTATAATGACAAGTCGTTATTATATTACTGCTTGTTTTGCCAACTGCAGCACTGAGACCTTCAAACGGACCATTGCAGCGCGTTAATTCACAAAAACAAGGAGTTGCTTTGATGGGAATTTAAGCCTTCTGATCTTACTATCACAAGCTTGATTATATGTTGTCCCGTTTTTATCCAGTATATATGTCCCTGTCCCCTCACAGGCAGAAGACCTGTTCTGTTAACACCGATCGTCTTGTTACCATGTGCACCAGAGAGCGGACATGTAACTTAGCTCGCTAGCTAGCCCGGGTAAGAGAATAACAGGACTGGGAAAACGGGCATTTTCTACGGTGTAATGTGGTGCGGCCTGTGTCCTGTGCAAGAGAGATGCTTTGAGAAAAGCGGCTCTGTGATGAGGACTATTCTTTCCGGTGAAGGAAATAGTCCTTGCCAAGGCTAGCTTGTGCGCGTTGAGCGCTAGCAGCATCACCGTCATAGTTTCACCCCTTAAAACCCAAATAAAAATAGCATTAATTGCGAACCTTAATTATTCCGCAACCATGCACAGCCAAAGCCCCTGCACCAACATTATTAACAGTCTGAAATAACAAAAGGTCTTCAATAATCCGTTGTCTACCCGTGCTAACATGCTAGCTGGTTAGCCATGTTGTCGTTAGCTAGCTAGGCGTTAGATATCATGTTAGCAACAACATAATAAAACGCCCGGCTCACTGTGTTCCTTGCATAGCTAGGTGTTGTAATAGCATCCTTACCGTTAGCTTGCAGATTTATATGAATGTGTATCCAGTTGCGTCCGACTGAATGTTGGGCGTGTGTAATTGTCTATGGGTATCGAACCAAAACAAATGCTAATTTGTGTTAAACCTCATTCAATGAAGTCAGGTGTGCAGCAGCCAGATGTCACCTCCTTGCTTTGATTTCTTTGAGGTCTTCCGGTTCAGAGAAAAACGCAAACACTCCACAGCAACGGTGGACTACAGTTTACGATGGACATGAAATCGACAGGAAGAATCTATTTCAATTGATATGGTCTATGTGAAACGAGGGATGAGGTGAGCCGGATCACTGCAGATTGTTCGCTCTCATGTGGAGAGACAGCGAGATCCTTCTTGTGGCACTGGCACCTCTGCGTCACTCAGCGTCAGTCTGTGGCACGCAGCGTCACACAGCGTCCCTCTCTGTCTCTCAGCGTCCCTCTCTGTCACTCAGCGTCCCTCTCTGTCACTCAGCGTCCCTCTCTGTCAGTTCAGCGGAAAGATTCAGCTGTGGCACGCGAGCATAGTTCGGCAATTGTCAAGAAGCTGCGGAGCTGAGGGGGCGGAGCCACATTTCCTGAGACATTTCCTGAGAACACCCGTTGTTGTTACGACAGATCAGCTTCCATAAATCATTTTTATGATTTTAGTTGAGTCACAGGAGCCCCCTGTTCTCTGTATGCATCCTTAGAGTAAGTACGTTGTACTTTTTTGTTTCTCATTCATTTTATTTCAGTATGATTTAGCTGGTTTTGCAACAAAATGGAACATAATACACTTTCTAAATTATTACTTTTATAGTCACTTACAACAATCGGCTACAATAATGAAAATAAATCATCCGTTTTAGAATCATTTAAAAGTATATATTAAAATTAAGACATAAAATGTCCAATCCAAAAATACATGTTTGAAAATATCTTCACTCTTCCTCTGCTTATATGTATATGTATGTCAGTAGGACATATGTTAACTGTTAACAGTTTACAGCATACTTAAATAAATATAAATAAATACAAAACACACGCACACTTTGTACACACACTGCAGCAATTCTTTTGCAGGAATATGAGCATATTTTCCCCCTCTGGCAAAATACAACACGTCTCATGCCTTATTTTATTTTACCAGTTGGTGGCGGTAATGCGCCAATTCGTTTGCCAACCGCCAGTACACCAAAAGGGAGGAGAAGAAGAAGCAATACGTGTTTTATTGATCCATTTCCTTCGTACAAGTCAGTCAATCAACTTCCTTTCTCCTAAAAGTATGCTGATTACTTCGACCTACTATACGTATCCACAGGTTATCCACGTAGATCGTTCCCTTTAACACGTTTTATAACACGATCCCAAACACGTATTGCTTTTCATCTACGAGCGGCGTGATTCAGTTCCGAGAAAGAAAAGAAAATTACGTTCAATATAGGATCACAAAATATTAAAAACGTGGCAGGAAATTGCTGATATTATGAATGTATAACACGTTAATCTCATCACTGCACTCTATTATTAAACAGCCTCCAGTAGACCTTGCTTCAGTTACCATAGTAACACAATCAGTGATACATTTTCAAAATAGTAAGACTTCTGACAGTCTGCCTCCACCTACAGCTCCAGAGATCAATCTTAGCAGTCACAAGACAGTTAACATGACAGCAACGAAGAAAGGAGAACACATTCATCTTGTTTTTGCTCTTGTCTTGTGAGATTCGGAATTGTTTGAATATTCTAGAGTCAAACTTTCTATATCTCAATGCCAATACAACTGAATAAATTGAATTTGGACCACAGTATTTGACCAACATTATATCTTCTCATCTTGGCCTTTAACTTCTTCTGTTTCACCAGTCAATTCAGGATTTAAGTGTGACAATTAAATCAATGACTCAGGTAAATTAGGCTTAGTGTTTGAAAAGAATGAACCAAACATCTCTCTATATTTTTCAATTGTCATTATTTATTGCTTCATGAAGTACACATGCTCACTTTTCTATTACATACAAATAACAAGTAAATACATGATGTATACAACTTGGTTGCAAATTAACCATCAACATCAAATATCTGTCACCCTGAGTCACGCTCGGTCACTCTGCGTCCCGCTCGGTCACCCTGCGTCCCGCTCGGTCACCCTGCGTCCCGCTCGGTCACCCTGCGTCCCGCTCGGTCACCCTGCGTCCCGCTCGGTCACCCTGCGTCCCGCTCGGTCACCCAGCGTCCCGCTCCGTCACCTTGCTTCAAGCTCCGTCACACTGCTTCACGCTCTGTTACTCTGCGTAACCCTCTGTCTTCCTGTGCAGATTGAAATACTTTTTTTACACTACCCTGATGACTCCGTCCTGGCAGCAGGACTGGGTCCTCCGCTCCTCACTCATAGTATTATTACAACGGGGTACGTAGCGCTGTCGCTCATGAGCACAACAACACAGGCACGGGAAAGCTTCTTCTTCTCCTCCCTTTTGGTGTACTGGCGGTTGGCAAACGAATTGGCGCATTACCGCCACCAACTGGTAAAATAAAATAAGGCATGAGACGTGTTGTATTTTGCCAGAGGGGGAAAATATGCTCATATTCCTGCAAAAGAATTGCTGCAGTGTGTGTACAAAGTGTGCGTGTGTTTTGTATTTATTTATATTTATTTAAGTATGCTGTAAACTGTTAACAGTTAACATATGTCTTACTGACATACATATACATATAAGCAGAGGAAGAGTGAAGATATTTTCAAACATGTATTTTTGGATTGGACATTTTATGTCTTAATTTTAATATATACTTTTAAATGATTCTAAAACGGATGATTTATTTTCATTATTGTAGCCGATTGTTGTAAGTGACTATAAAAGTAATAATTTAGAAAGTGTATTATGTTCCATTTTGTTGCAAAACCAGCTAAATCATACTGAAATAAAATGAATGAGAAACAAAAAAGTACAACGTACTTACTCTAAGGATGCATACAGAGAACAGGGGGCTCCTGTGACTCAACTAAAATCATAAAAATGATTTATGGAAGCTGATCTGTCGTAACAACAACGGGTGTTCTCAGGAAATGTCTCAGGAAATGTGGCTCCGCCCCCTCAGCTCCGCAGCTTCTTGACAATTGCCGAACTATGCTCGCGTGCCACAGCTGAATCTTTCCGCTGAACTGACAGAGAGGGACGCTGAGTGACAGAGAGGGACGCTGAGTGACAGAGAGGGACGCTGAGAGACAGAGAGGGACGCTGTGTGACGCTGCGTGCCACAGACTGACGCGTGCCACAAGAAGGATCTCGGCCCTGCTGCTCATGTGAACTACCAACAAGTCCGTCGCGCAGCAATGGCGTCATACAGAGACTGTTTTAGTGGTAGCCTTTCGTTTCTAACCCCTAATTTCAGTCTATTGCAAAAACAAACGTACGCAATGAATTTATAACGATTTATTTTGATGGGTTAAATAAGGTGAGTGAAACACAATCAGTGTTATTTGTGATTTATGTTGTTGATTTGTTCCTTGTTATCTGCAAAGTTTATAATACAATGAAATATGCAATTCTTTTGAATTATTTGAATTTGGGGATGAGTTTATGAAAGTTCTGTGTTTTACCAAAATATCATCTGTGCTGCTAAACTCAAACACTGCCAAAGTATTCATAGACAGCTTTGTTACCTTTACCTTCAAACCTACCTTCAATTAGATAATTGGCGCCTATATCATTTATAAACTCGTATTATAAATTGTAAACCTCTATATGCCAAGAGATTAAACATTTGCTTAAATGACATCATCTTGATGGAACAATCAGGATTTATTTAAAATCTGCACACTTCTGATCTTTTTTGCCGTTTTTAGATGTATTTGATTACTAATAATTTGTTAATGAAGACCCTAATTCTCTTTCAAAATACCTTTTGTACTCTAGAAGAGGCTTTTTTTTAAAAGAGACTCTTCATTACGTTGGTTTCGGTCACTTCAGAAACATTTTACAATGATACCAACAGTAATGTTTTCTTATCAGAGGGTCACCTCTCCCAGATTTGTATTTACCAGATGATTAAGATATGGCTGTCCAGTGTGACCTTATGCTGGATACCAAAATGCTAAACCCATTTACCACCCAGAATCAGAATCGGTTTATTGCCAAGTACGTTTGCACATACAAGGAATTTGGCTTGGTTGATTGGTGCCAAGGCGAATGTTGTGCCAACGTTGAGTTCATCTCAAAAGGAAAGAATAGTCTTTATTTTAGCCATGACTTAAAAATTCTAAAAGTCCTGAAATTATTTTCCAAACCTCTGGCCTCAGGATGAACTCAGCTAAAAGCGGAATACTGTGCATGATTCATGGAGAGCACTCAAGGTTGTGTGCATGGCCCCCAGTTTCAACCTTGGTGCCTTGGCCAATGAATCTCAGGAATGGCATCAGAAAGAAGGTCTAAATGAACTGCCCTGGCAGTCACAGGCACTTGAATATAATGGCAGACCTCTTCTCGTTCCTACAATCTACTTTAAGTGAGACTTAGTTTGATTCATTCTAATTTACACTGTAAGAAAATTGAGATTTAAAAAAAATGTAAATGTTTAATGTGTGTAGAGGGAGGTAATCGGCTTGTTTTGAGCATTCTGAAGATCATTTTCATGAGTTCTGGAGAACTGCTGTACCAGAAGGTGGCAGCATAATCAAAACTACATAAAACTAAAGACAGAATTTTTAATGTGGCACACTCTAGCAGCACAGGGTAGCATTATGTGACAAACTGACAATGTGTGCACTTTGATGTTTTGCTATTTTCTTGCTAAAATGCATTAATTTTAAGAATAATATATGACAGAAATAATATAATGGTGACTAAAATAACATTTATTGGAAAACAGATGCTTAGATGTGAATGCCAGTTTGAGTACAATATTAATCAACAGAATTGTGCAACCCAAAAACATTTAAAACACAGTATTTTCAAAATGGTGAGACAGGGAATGACAACACATTATTTGGCAACAATGTAAAACAAATCTGTTTATTTCTCACCTGTACCATAGGTTAGCCTGTAATCAGCACCACGTGCTTCAGCTATACAGCATAACAGTACAATTCAAACCTTCAACATCAAATAATCCTCTATGCATATGATATTCTACTGTACAAAACCCCATATTTTAACTGAAAGAAACCTTCAATGTCAATTTGTCAAGAATGTATAAGTTTGTAATCATCCTTTATACAGCAACCTGTATGAATATTAGTCATTCATTTCAATCATCCCTGATGCCCTTACATAGCGGCAATTCTATGAGAACAACCGGCCTGTTGTCTTTGTCATGCATCTTGGGATGACGTACTGGGATTCAAGGCTCCAGCTATCTACAACATCGGCACAGCCGGTTTACCTTTCTGCTAACCATAGCTGCAGCCATGAGCTGGCCTTTGGCTGCGGTCAGAAGGATCTAAACTATGAGCAATATGTTTCTCTCCATCGCTGAAACACTTTGCTGATATTGTTAAGTCTCCTCTTGAGAAGTCCGTCTACCTTTTTTTGGGTTGCTTTGCAGTGTAGGCAGTTGTTACACTGAACAAACAAGTAATGTTAGCGTTAGAAAGTAACGTTAGCATAGGCTACCGTATCAAACACCTGTATTTAGCATAATTCCAAGATCCTATTAAGGACAGCACCATTAACTTATGCTTATCAATTTTCTTAAAAGGAGTTGTATGAAAAGATCAATACCACTCTCCATAATGTAGCTGGAGCAAGCAGCATATTAGCTTAGCTTAGCACAAAGACTGGAAACAGGGAAACCCCGGCTAGCTAGCCTGGCTCTGTTCCAAAGTATCATAGTTCATCTGCCCCTACACTGTTTCTTTAATTGTTTTTAAATCTCCTTTTCTTTTGCCTTATGTTTTGATGCTTTTAATGGTTTTATGTGAAGCACTTTGAATTACCTTGTTGTTGAAATGTGCTATACAAATAAACTTGCCTTGCCTTGCCAAAACACCTAAAGATAACTCTTTTATCTGGTTTTGTTTTATCTGTACAAAAACAAAATGTAAAACCGACAATTTGTAATCTTACGTAGGGTTAAGAAAGACCGTTTTTAGACTTGGGTGGAGCTAGCCCCTGTTTCCAGTCTTTGTGCTAAGCTAACTGGATGCCAGCTGTAGCTTCATACCATACAGATAGCAGAGAAGTGGTATCACCCTTCTCTTCCAAATCTCTACATAACTCTCTATGCTCTCTAGTGATACACCTTTAATCTACATAGTTTTGAGTTTCAGCTCATTTTTGGCTGTCCGGCCCACAACTTTACTGCTCTGGTTCACTTTCACCGGTCTTGTAATGCTGCAGATGTTTCAGCGCTCTAAAAATCCACTGTAAACCTCTTCAGCAGCAAACAGTACATAGACACGGTTGGAGACTAGCTGGTGAACTTAGTGGAGCCTTTAGCAGCTATGAGCCAGATAGGCCTATTTTTCTGAGGAGTTGGAAGAGACCAAACACAGAGTTTAAAGAGTGGATTTACGCTGCTCCGTTAGATTAAACCACGCCTTCCTGCTCTAACATACAGATGAACAGTGGGCCTCTTCCCACAGCACCCGGGGTTTAGCGCCTTTGCAAAGGCTGAAATCCATTTTAAAATCATACTTGTTGCATATGTAAGACTTTACACAGATAGGTACCAGATGGTGAAATTTCATTTTCCCACAAGATATCTTCGATGTGCTGAGGCATGGGAACAGTTGAGTTAATATTTGGTCTGCACCATCTCCGCTTTTAAATCAAGTCTTCAAACACATTTAAGTCTTGTCTGCCCATGTGTATATTGTTGTTTTAGCTGTATGATTTTAGCATCATTTCACTTTTAATATTCACATTCTTGATGTGATATTCTTCTTTGTGGTGATTTGTTGATTAACAACCCCCGCTTATCATTTATTTATTATTTTTTCGTTATTACTACTTAGTTGTTTTTTCAAAAATACAATCATTATTTTAAATAATAATTCTTAATTATAATAACTTATTTTATTTGTATTTATAATTTCCAATATATAATTTCTCCCATATTTTTATCAAATATCGTTCGACCCGTGAAGTCACTGCTGTTTTCATTTTTTATAGAGAAAAAAAAGGAATTAAGAAGACAAGGCAAAGCTTTAAGATTGACTGTATTTATATGAGGTTGATACTGTATGATGTGGGTATTACAAAGCATCCAAAAGAAATAAGAAAAACACAGGATAAGTTGGTCAGTGTGCCAATACAAGCTCAAAATGACTCCATCTGGAGGCAAAATCAACATTTTGATCGTAACATGCATTTCATAGTATACGATAAGATGAAGCATCGAAAGCCGCAGCATCTTTGAAGGAGGGCGAGCCGGCAGCTGGTTCAAAAGGTGCCTTCGTCCACACTTTTCATGATGCCCACAACCCAGGTGAGGGTTGGATCCACACAGATGCGACGACCCTTTTTCGTAATCACACTGAAATAAATAGATCAATAAATTACATTATAATGGTTGAAAATTGAGACAAATAATAAAGACAAGAAGGAAACCAAATAGAAAGTAGGAAATGTGGACCAAAAGTATGATTTATTATCACAAATTAAATGTTAAAAAGATTAAATGCAATATACAGACATCTGAGAGAAAATTTAAATTAATTAAAAAAGTACCGGTAATAGTCACTATAACAACTCATTCTACTTATCAAGGTTCATTGTATTATACAAAACATAAGGATACAGTAAACTTACATGGCTGCAGTCTTGGGGCATCGGTGATCAGTCATGTAATATGAGCTGATGAGTCTTTTGTTCAGTCTTCTCGGGTAAGGAGTGAAGCAGCAGTTGTCAGGGCCGGTTCCATCTGAAGGAAATAATGAAGTGATGTATTATCAGTCACACACAATGTGTTTGAATGATAAATCTAAGGTTATCTTACTGCTGCAGATCACAGAGGCGATCAGCGCATATCCCAGGATGCTGAGCAGAAGGATGCGAGTGGTCCTCATGGTGACTCGATGTGAAGATGGAGATTAAAACCACAGCTGCTCTTTATCTTCAGTGAAGGGCTTCTAAATACAAGGTGGTGCGTTGTTGGGTTTATCAAGATCGAAGGGGAGTTTTCTCTTTTTTCTTCTAAAAGGTGTCACTAGTGTGGAGGGAGGGCAGCTGTGGTTTCACGGAGACTAAAGTTGCATGTGACAGAAACGTTCCACTCACTTTTTCAAAAGGTTGAGGTAGATTACAGGAAATGCAGTTGTGGTTAGCCCGGAGATGTAGCTCAAAGTTAAGATAAAAACCCCAACAGCCCCTAACAACTCTTAAATCTGTATGAAATAAAATACCTAATAAGACACTGGAATTAAATATTGGTGATATGTTTTTGCATTTGGTGTAATTTCTTTCTTTTTATCCCATTTAGTATGCTAGTAGATGCTAGTAACTGGCCAAATGAGAATTCAAGTCTGTCAATTTAACAAATATGCACTTTAAATCTCAACTGTTATGCCATCATGGATGAAAGGTTCTTTAGGTGCTCAAAAGATTTTAACATTAACAATTTTCTCTTCTGCAAATACCACCACCCGCCCCCCAATGCTCAAAGAGATCAATCTAAGAACAGCTAAATGTGTTGAAGAGTCCTTTCTGTGAGTAGACTTACAACCATCGCGTACAACTTGCATAGCTGTGTCACTGGATTCTTAATTTTCCATACTACAACTTGCTGAATGTGTAAAAATGGTGAACAGTCACTCGCTAAGAATCAAAGAGCAATTGAAAAAGCCCCAATAGACCAGAATGCAATGCTGCAACAAGACTATTAAAGTTGAGCTCATCAATATTTATGTTTCATTACACGAGGACGTTTCTTTCCTGCTATTAATTGGCACATTATATTTTTTCTGTAGTTTGTCATGAGGTATTACTTTATGTAACATGATTCATCAGCACAAGGCAGATTATTCTGAGCTTCCGCACCGTGAATAAAGGCATCAACTATGTTATGAAATGGACATATTCAAAATGTAATGTAACCTTTAACAACACAGCTCTTTAGTCTGAATTGAAACATCAGACCAGATACAACCCTTCTGCTCTGACCTTTCAAAATAAAAGCCCTATATACATATAAAGTGCATAACTGTTTATCAGTCAAGAACACCCAAATAAAGCTGTCGAGGGAAGTAAAATGTTTCAAATAAGTTAAGACACACTGCTCCTGGTTGAATATGTACATCTCTTTATTTTAATAAAACCACTGTTCATATACAGTTCAAGTGAGATTAAGTTGCATGGTAACTCCGCTGTCTCCATGTACGTCCATCAGTCCTCAACAGAACAACACGTCTCTTGTGGGGGAAAAAAAGCAATGCAAAACAGACGCCAATGCATATCAGCATATTACACGTTTTATTCAAATTGGATTAAACTTGCTTTCTGGCCACAGTGGCTCATACAGTGTTGTGTGTTTTTGTGATGAAGTAGGTAGAGCTGGGGGGCCCAGCCTTTAATGTAACAACTATAACTAACAGACCTTTCTGCAAACACCACTTAATACGCACACACACACACTTCAACGTCACTACTTAAGCACAAAAAGAACACTAAAATTAAAAGGATGAAAAGCGGACAACCCGTTTAAACCTGCGAGTGATGACATGAAGTGATGAGGCGAGGCACAACTCAAAGGCCTACGTGTATGTGCAAAAAGCTTATTGCAGTCCTGCGGTTTGTCACCACACAGGAAGACTGTGTGCGTGTGTGTGTGGTGCAATGAAAGTGTTCTGTGCTGATGCAAACACCCAAACAAGCTGATGATTCAAGGCGCTTCCTGTATTGTTTTGTTTTTAAACATGTGGTGTACTTAATCTGTGGTCCAGGCCCTTAAGAGCGTTTGTTCTTGTCTCAGTGGGGACAGCAGGTCTATGCAGCACTGATAACACAGGACACAAGGGGAAGTAAAGTCCTCCGTACACCAGATCAGCTTCACAGCCAATAACAGGACAGTCACTGTCTGCACTTCTCAACTTTTATCTCATTCACAGGGTGTGCAAAATGGGCAACTCACAAACAAAAAAAGATATTTAACATTCCCCTATGGGCTCAACTACGGTGGCTTCTTAGGGCCATTTTAGGTTAAAAAAAAAAAAAAACTTGGGGTGGTCATATTTGAAGAAAAAAAAAAAACAGGATAGTGTTACATTTCTGAGAAAAAAGTCATGACCAGAACAAAAACTTTTTTCCCTGTGTCAATGAATCAGACTCTGCCGCTCGTCTCATATTATGCCTGAAGTAAATGACCCAATGGAATTATACTTTGCCATTGAATACTCCTGCTTTTAGCCCAGAATCACCACATGACCATAAGCATCCAGACTCTGAAGAGACATTAACGGCCGAGCCTAATTTAAAGAAATTTTTTTTCTTGTAGATTAACCACTTTAAACTCAGACAATATCAGTGTTTTCCCCATAAATTTACATATTTAATCTTAGTAATCCAGTAATTTCGTTTCCTTTACCTACAATGGGCCATCGTAATCAACAGTAAGATAGCTCTTCACTTGTTCTTAGCTGATTATCAAGAAGAACAAACTGTCTGTGTTAACTCATCAAAACAATGCTGGTGATAAAACCTCAAGCAACAGTGATGTCGATACTGGCCCCGCCCACTGCTGGTCAGGACGAAGCGACACATTAACCACGGTGTGTGAACGGTCTCCATGACAGGAAGCAATAATCTGTGATCCAAACAGACGGACTAGCCCCCCGCTTACACCTGTGGAACCGTCTCCTGTGCTCGAGTTAGAGGCAGCAAAAACGTGAAGAGAAACGCTAATAAAAAGGGAAAAATTGGCCATTTGCGAGGCGGAACAACCAGTCGGACTGATTCTGTAAAAAAACAAACACAGGTAACGCTCGACCACAGATACAGACAGAAGGAGCGCAGCTCCCTACGGCCGATTATCAAGTTGCAGTGTCGAGGCCCTCGGATCAGAGCGCCTACAGTGCATGTCGACTACTATTGACGTCATCAAGACAGGCTCAGCAACAACCCTTCACTTGTGTCCTTTTGATAAATATTAAATAAATACATTTTAAAAACATCACACCAACAGACTGAAATGTACCTCTAACATTTAGGGAAGTCAGTGTCTGACGCTTTGCTTTACTCCAGTTTCATTGGCATAAATAAACCGTAAAAGTCATTTTACCAGCAGCTCATGACCTCTTAAAAGCAAATGTAACCACGCGGCGCTCTCAGAGACAGAGTTATGTGCATTTCATGGTTCTTTAGCTAAGAGAGCCAAGAGTTGACTTCATGGAATGGATCAGGAAACAAAATGAAGAAACACAAATGAAATGCACACAGAGGACAAAATCAAACTAAAGGAATGACTTAAGTTTTGAGTGGGAAAAAAAAGTGCAGAAACAAAGATTGAGACACAAAGACACCAGCTGGAGTTCCACGTCACACAATTCAACACTGTCTGAGACTCATTTGAAGACTTTACTCTCCCTTTCCCTGACCGGAACTTATCGAGATTGGAGTCACATATGGACTTTTGTTTTTGTCACAGAAATAGCCACATTTAAAGAAGAGACAAGTGGAACTGTAGCTAGAAAGAGTGTTGACTTCAGATCTAAGAGTTCCTCTGGTCTATGCAGACCTGGATCCGCCTGGGAGTGTGTGATACATTCTACAGCCTCTGCTGCCTCTCAGCAGAGGAGGGGCGGTGGGAGATAAATAAGGCCTCGTATTCTTTTCCACACCCCGCCCTCATCGTCACTGATAAACCCCCCTCTAGAGTCCTGGTTCCAGTTGGAGCAGTGATGCGGCTCTAGGGGAAGAGGTTTATCACAGCGGCTACAACCGGATAAGTTCCGCTGAGCTTAAAAGGTCTTTCTTAGGGTCTATGTGGCCTGTTGAGGGTCCAGTTTCCCCCCATCGAGGGCTGGAGGAGACGACTGGTTGAGTCCAGTAACGTGTGACGGCTCAGCGCCTCAGCACCGGGCTGCCTCGCTCCGGATCTTTCTGTAACGTCTGCAGGACCTGAGGAGATGGAGGGAGGTACGGTTTTTTTTTAAATGAAGAAAAACGAACCTAAAAACCCTAAAATGGAAAAGCTGCGTCGTCCTACCTGCGCCCACTTCCTGTTGCGGCTAGTCATGTGAATTGCGGCGATGTGCTGGAAGAGCTGCTCGGCGGGGATGAGGTCGGGCAGGCGGGTGAGGAACTGAGCCATGTGGATGAAGTCCATGGTGGTCAGGACGTCCTGGTAGAGACGCAGCAGGCCCAGCCCCGTGCGGAACAGGAACTCCTCGTCGTCTCTGCAGAACACGTCCCACACCCGACACGCCAGGTCCAACGGCAGGGACTTGCTGTACAGCGTGAAGATCCTGGAGGGAGACGAGAATAAGGTAACACAGTAATTCAATTAAAAGTGACGGGAAACACGAATACATGTCTGAACTGAGCCTCATCAGCCGCAGAAATGAGGCGGAAACGGTTGACACTCACCAGTCGATTAAATAAATATCGGGCGTCAAGCTGTTTTTCTGGAAATGTGCAAAGAGCTTTGGTAGGTTTTCTTCAAAGAACACTTCAAATGCCGCAAAGTAAGTCAACATCTGTAGAGAGAGAGGGGAAGCTGGTCTCAGAGTGACACAAAATAAACAGGTGGTGTCCAATGAGCAGCGAGGTGAGTCGTCTGTAGAAGTGCTTTAATGCTGCCGTCCCTTACAATGCTTTACTGGATACTGCAGTCAGCATTCTGAGTAATTTCTTTAAAACTTAAATGTGAATGTTAAAATGATGCGTCAGTTAAAAGAAAAATTCACCACATTCTATATGTAATCGGTGTTGATGGTAAATGTAGTTCATTGAATCAATAAATTGTGTTCTCTTGCTGCTCGCTGAGCCGTGCCGGCAGTGCCTACACGTACCAGCATGCATTGCGTGTTAGCTTCAGATGTGGCCAGATCTTCTTGGTTGGCCAACGCAGCCTCAGCCTCTCCCTGCTGCATTTCTTCAGACAGAAACTGACTCCAACACATACGGCTTAATATCAGACTCCGCCAATAAACTGTGAAACGTATCCTCGTCCAGAACGTCCTCTCTTCTCTTACTTTAGGAGGACATTTTCTGAGAACTCAGATTTCTGGGTCAATATGAAGCACTGAGGAATTTACTGCTTCAGTCGAGTCCATTTACCATCAACACTTATTGGACATCTGTGTAAAAAGGTGGCGTTTGAATACCTAAGTGTGTGTGTGTGTGTGTGTGTGTGTGTGTGTGTGTGTGTCCACAAATACGAACAGTACAAGCAACAGGCTGTAAAGATTCTAAATAGCCTGTGTGCAGTGTGTCATGCATTGTATGTTGATTTTCTGTGCACGTTTTGATGGTGGATATCTGGAAGTGTGTGTATATGTGTGTACTGACAAGGCTGTGGTCGACTCTGAAGAAGGCCATCTGACAGGGCTTGTTGAGCAGGTTGGCAAAAGCTATGAAGGCGTCAGCAGTGTCAAGGTTCAGGATCAGCACTGCTGCGATGAACGACATCCCCTGCACCTACACACACACGCACGCGCACACGCACAGGCAAACACAAAGTAGAAAAGAACTGTGGTCCAACAGTGGTCTTGCAAGCATTCAAAAAAAAAAAAAAAAAAGGTGTTATAATGAAACGTATACTTTCCATCTCTGAATGCGAGGGCAGAGAACAAAAACACCGGCGGCAAGTCAACACCTGCAAGAGGTGACTTCTGTGCTGAGCCCTAAATCTAATCACATTTCAAACTAATATAACCATAGACAGCTGAGCTTCAGTCTGGATATTTAAGATGGAAACAGATAAAATGCTGATGCAGACAAATGCAAAGAACAAAACAGAAACAGCTGCACTGAGGTGAATGCATAGATTGTGTGTGTGTGTGTGTGTGTTGCAGCACAGGGGTTGGGGTCAGTGCAGGAAGTCGCAGTCATTTCTACCAAAGCACACAGCGTGGGACTGCAGTTAGGAACAGCGAGGCAAACCGCACCATCTTCAAGCACAGTGTGGCTTTGAAGAACAACACAAGTGCAAACACGACTTCATTATAAGAGCACGGCATCAAAGAACATCCAGCTCTAATTGGAGAGGTCACACTGGACGATTATGTGTAATGTGGAACTTCAGAGAAACTGACCACAACCCCTCACTATGCATCGGTCACTGGCCTTATTTTACACATTGCTCTCGTTGAATCCAGGGCGTGTGGTTTGTTTCTGTTGATGCCGATACCAGTCAATACCTAATGTATTCATTCATCAATACTAATCGTAGTTAGAACAGAATTACGGAAAAACGATGTGAACAAATGTGAAACGTTTTTGTGGAAAATATCAGTAAAATACGTACAAAATTGTGAGAAATTTCTGAAAAATCTCAGAAAATAATTAGTAAGATTTGTGAAAATTTGTCGTGAAAAACATCTACAAAATATTTTAAACATGTCCAAAAGATAGCTGAAAATTTGTAAAATACCCAAAATAACATGAGTAAAATATACCAATAAATGACATACAAATATTATTGAGTGAATGAAGTATTTTGATCATGTAGTGAATGTAGCACGAACATTATTTATGGGATCTTATATTTGACATTAGTGATTAATAAAGCTGGATGTTGGTATTCCATCAGATTTAATCACATGTCCAGGGGACATGGTGGACTGTTGTTAGCCATGTTAGCTCCTCCCGTTTATGTTTACAACCCCCGCACTCATAGAAAGAAATGTGTCAAATATATCAAAAATATATTCGTCAGTGATCGTAAAAAGACAATGCGACAAAAAATTAAACATTTTAAGTTTAAAATGATACCTTTAAGTCTTAGTTGTATGCAATAAATGTACATTAACACGTGAATATGACAATTTAATGACAGCTCACAGTCAGTGGAAACCGGAACATGCAGCTCATACAAACGTTGCTTATGAAAGATAATAATAGACAACGTAGGTGTTGCGTGGGAGATCCAGGTCTGTGCCGTGTCATTTTTAAACCATCTTAACATACGAGTAGAATACTGTACAATATATTAAAGTGTGAATCAAAAGTATAAAACATGCTTCAGTATCACAGCAGGATGTCATGCTATGTTTGGTGTGTGTGACTTACGTAGCCAACGTCTGGCCGGTAACAAGTGTATGCTCCCAGAATGCTGTGCAGCACATCATGATATGGCCCGCCCTGACGATTGACAGAGAAATAATGAAGACAATGAACAAACAGGGCACACACACACACACACTACTGTGATACAATATTATCGGAGCAATGTCTCAGAGTTTCCCTTAGTTCTTGCAAAGGTTACCAGGGCAACATTGTATTAAATAGAACAAAAAAGCTGAACGAGACATTTTCTCAATAACAACAAAGTGTTTTGATACAATAAAACTATGTATTTTGTGTGTGGGGGGGGGGGGGGGGGGGGGCTTCTCTCACTGACCTGCTGGAAGATACACAGATGGGGGAAGGTTCTTGAGATGTCCAGCTTGATCAGCTCCAGACTCGACTCCCGATCCGACGAACCAGGATCTGGAAGACAGAACAATACTTTACAAAACGTCCTAAAACGTGTATAGTACAACCTCTAATCTGACATCCCAGAGACTTCACTTCAGTGAGCCCAGATGGACCAGGATTATAGGACAGAGCCACAAACTGATCTATTCCGTGTCTACCTTCAGGTTCGGCCTCTAAGGAATGTGCCGGCGTGCTCCTCCACTTCTCTTTGGCCCGGGCCAGACAGATGCTGTACAGCTCTGCAGGGACACACAGCAGCACAGTATGATCAATATGAGACCGAGCAGAGGACACGATGACTGGACAGAAACGATAACAGGATCCAGCTCGTCACATTACTCTGCAGCAGTGACACTCAAGGTGACTAAAGGAAAAAAGAGATCTCCCTCATTACTTTAATTAAACAGCAAACATTTGTTTACATTTGGCAAACTGGCAGCAGTGACAGCATGCTGAACTAGCTAGTCAACAACATACCCATGCATGTGCAGACAACCATCACTGGGTTACTTTGATACTGAGGGGTGTGACGACCTGCTCACTCTGCTGGCTGTGTTCCTGCACAGGGGTTCCTGGTGGGAGGAGTCACCTGCACCAATCATCCAATTGGCTGATTGGAGCTTGGGGGGGTATATTCTCATGAGCGAGTATTTCATGATAAGCCCCCTTCAATAATAGTAGAAATGCTAGTAGTAGCATTATCAGCAGTAATTTACTTAAAATGGGGGAGTACCGTCACTGAGCTTTGTACGAGTGTGTGAGCGACAACGCATAGCACTGCTCTCTGAGGCGGAATAGTACGAAGCAGAGTGGACCAGCTCAGCAGTCAGCGAGCGCTTATCTGCAAGTAGCCCTCGGGGTGCTGAGGAGCTCTCGCAGAGCGGCTCGACGTTGGTGCTCTTTTAGCAAGTGGAGAATGAACCTGCAGTGTGTGTGTGTGTGTCGGCGTACATCTATCTTTGCGAGGACCAATTTTGGCCGGTCCTCACTTCCTCAAAGGCCTGTTCGAGTGTGCAGACTCAGTTTGAATGTCGAGGTTAGAATTAGGTTGGGGTTAAGCATTTAGTTGTGATGGTTAAAGTTAGAGGCTAGGTCAGGGGTGGGCAAACCTTTTGGCTCGGGGGCCACATTGAGTTTTAAAATTTGACAGACTGGCAGGGCCAGTAGCAGATGAATGGAGTGTTTGTGTGAACTAATATAAATTACAAGTAAAAGCCATGACCTAAAAAGTAACTTTCATTTAGTTCCAGTGGGAACAGTGTTGTTGGTCACCCTTTTAACCAGTGCGTCAACATTTGGTGTCAGTTTGGTTGTGGCAATTCTCAGAACAGATCTGAGGTGTTAATCAGTTAACTGCGATCTTACACGGTGTTTTTTTTTATTGCATAAATGCATATTTTTGACACAGTTTTTAGTGTAAAGGTTAATGACTGTAGTCTTTTTAGCAGTTTGATTCTTTGAAGGGATCATACAAATATTTAACTGTCACATCTAACATTATTAGAGTTCTGCTCTGTAAAGTCTTTCCTTGTCTCTCCCCCCTGTGTGTGGGTACATCTCACTGGCGTCAGGAAACGTATCAGAATACCCTTATTTTATTGGTTAAACTGCATCACGTGATGTGATTTACAACGCATTGGTCGGTGTTTTTCCTGCACAGCTGAATAAAGTGCCGTAAATGCTGGAAAGGAGCGTGAACTCGTACCGTGTGTGATGTTGAGCTCGTTGCCCACGGCCAGGCTCCACACTTTTCCTCTTACGCTGGGGGGCAGGCCCTGCCACCAGAGGTCTCTCACTCGTCGAGATGTGCACCTGGGGAGGGTCAACGTGGGTTAAATGTGAAAGGAAAGTCGAGCACACAAGAGGCTGCTTGATAGTTGTTTCATAGATCATTTATTGATCAGAACCACAAGGTGGCAGTCAGTTCCTCCACTGCTGCAGTCACTTATTCCAGGAAATGACTTCCCTTCAGAGAAAGACCAACCCAAACATCTTTTACTCTTTATGTTAGCATTATATTTTACTTAGTTGGTAAAACAACAAATTTCACACTTTTAAGGGAAAAAAGCACTGAACTTAGTCCGAGGTGTTCCACATGAAGGAGTGGTGGAACTTTGACATGGAATCCAACATGACTGTATGACACCGATGTTAATTCAAATCAACAGGCTGGAATGACTGTGTGGCAGTTATGCTTGTAAAACAGGTTGTGTGTTGTCAATGATAATTAACTCACAGTGAATCATAATGTTTGCATGTGACGCGTTCGTTTTTTCTCACTGCAGTGCTCGTGTACAGCAGCTGTTGGGTGTATGCTCCCGATGTGGCGCAAACTGTGACATCACAATAAATGCCAAAAACCAGCCTCGTGATAATGATTTGGTGCACTGTTAAGAAAACAGACAATTAGTGACCCCATGTCAGCATTAAGGAGATAGTTTGGACTTAAAGTCATATTTATTTTTTAAGGTGTGTATAATACGTTCAGCTGTCGCCCCCGTCCACAGTAGTACATTACTTTTAACACAAAGCTGCATGTTTACCATCATTACCAGAGTTTTTGCAATGAGTAATTTATGTGATATGGAGGATTTTTGCTGTAAATATTTGCAAATACCAGCTTATACTATATCTTTCTGCCTTCTATATCGGCTCTGAAATGAAGAGGACTAAACTGAACGGTAAAAGTCTGTTTACTACAATCAATGCTCCAACTCTGTTTTCTACTTGATTTCTAAGCAACTGACAAGCTTGAAGTGGATCCCAAAAGATCCCTGGCTGTTTTTCAACTTTACATTTTTCAGGGAATTTCAGCACAATGCAGTGTTCGTACTGGAAAATGTCTTCTCCATGCAAAGAAGTTAAAGTCACAGAGAAACTGAAGTCAAAGCGTCTTTAGCTTCTGTACTGTATTTCATGGTGAAACCGAATATTTAAGTGGTGTATAGTTACAAGAGGGGTTTAAATTAAAGCCTTTGCATTTGTTAGGGCCACTAAAAAGGGGGCGGGCTTAGAGTTCAGCGCTATACGGAGCTACAAGAGACTGTTGGTTCCACTCACATCTCCGTCACCGGTTAGATCAGGAGGACAACGAGGGAGAGATGAAATGGTTCGACACATCCCTTCCTGTCTCCCTCCATATTGCTTTGTTAGCTACTCCGATCCACAAACAGTGAAGGTGTATTCAGTATATTCATCATTCTAAACTCAAGTTGTCGTTTGTACTCACATTGTACTCCAGTTAGGCAAGATCTCCAGGTTCCAGATCTGGGCGGCAGTGCCGATGCTCTCCTCCAGCTTACAGCGATCCTCCAGCTGCTTCTTTCTCTTCTGAGCCTCCTTCAACTCTACAGACAGGAGTGTGGGGAGAGTTGGGCAGATACAAAGTAGAGGGAACGTTAATGAAAGAGGTGGAATGCAGTCTGAAGGGAGACATCGTCCGTTGGGTCCTGTAGTGGTGTGCGCAGCTTCAGAAGCTCTGGAGCGAGACAGGAACCTTGATTACTTTGTAAAGATGAGCTCACCTCTCTTCTTGGCCTGGGCCACCATCTCTTCATACTGCTGTCTGTGTTTCTGAGCCTCCTCGGCTGGCTTGGCAGGCAGATTCCTGTAACACGCATAGATCAATGCAATGGAAATGAATCAGCGCCGATGTGTTCTCTGAGCTTTGCTTGCATTATTCATGTTGAGCAGGCTTGTGATGTAATGCAACACTGCTCAAGGTCCATTTATAGCTTTGCTGGAGCTTCCATTCATTTTGCATCTTGGGCTGTACCAGATGTCATTTTTATACATTCAAAGCTTCTATTGAGGTTTTCACATGAAGCTTTGGAAGTCTGTAATCCAAGTTGTGGATGAAAGCTTCAGAAAAAGCAAGTTAGTGAACATGGAGCTAAGATTTATTTTTATCATCATTTTATGACAGTAAATGTTGGTCAAAGTATTTTAGTATTTGCTCTGTTATTTTTCTGCAGATATGATCTACCTGCTCTTCTTGCATGGGGTGCTGTATTAGCTCTCGTCAGCAGAGTTTCATCTGATTTTATTATGGAATGCTTGTGTCATGATTGCACCAGAATAAAATAATCTTCATCCATCTTCTTTAAATATAAATAACACTGCACTCTAATAGTGCTAAGCCCAAAACACTGGCACTTTGCACTGTACAGTAAGTGCACTTTTCTAGATGAGCTTTACCAGCAGGGGGTGACAGGAAAGAAGGAAAAGAGGTGGCAGCAGCTGAACTCAGACTTTTGCCAGTCATGGTGGGACAGAATATACTTCATTGTGTACACACAGGAAATCCGGCTAAATTATACGATCGTTTTCATTCACCATGTTGCCGAAGAAGAAGTGCTAATCTTGTGGCTGAGCAGCACCACTGAAGGAAACATGAGGCAGAGCGTATGCATGCATGCATGCATGTCTTTCTGTATGTACGTCAACAAAATATAAAATGCTGCGAGAACAAACAAAACAAACACCAGGGTAATGGAGCCAGGCTGAGGGAGGGCTATTAAACTTTCAGCAGCACCTCTCCTTTACCGCCTGTGATACAAACAGACACAGCACAGCGAGCTGGAACAATGTAGGAAGGAGTCGAATGACCGAGGAAGGAGGACTGATAAAGAAGGAATGAGGGGAAGATAAAGACAGAAAGGCAACAGAATGTGGCTTCATTGTCTGATAAGCAAACTCCACTGGCAGTGAGAGAGAAAGAAAAATGTGGGATAGTCTGATATCCCACAGATTGAAGAGTGTGTGTGTGTGTTTACATACGCAGGTCTGTCCTCCAGTATGAGTGCGGTGGTGGAGAGTGGCTCAAAGTCCAGGTTTTTCCTCACACCGTGCCTGGGAGACGTCGGGTTGCCAGGTCCAGCTCTGCCACTCTTTGTTTCATATTCCTGACGACGAAAACCGCACATTTAGGCACAGAAACGTAAAAACGGAAAGTGGAGTTTTAATTACAACATTTACACACACAGCGCAAAATTGGTGGATAAGCTGCTTCATGTTTCTTGTCAAAGTACGAATAGATTTATGCATGCAGCTCCAAAGCCAGAGAAATTTGCCACAAGGGCCACAGCTGACCACAAAGCCACTGTTGTGGTCAGCTGAGATAATAAAAAATGAAAAGCAATAAAAGAGAGGACTTGTAGGTGTACATTAAGTCACACAGAAGCACTGAGAAATGTCTTGGTGACCTTGTGACGACGCTTTGGCCTCTGAGCATTTGTCAGCTGCTTTCTAATGTGTGCGCTTTCTGCTCCACCACTGGGAGTGTGATACAGGCCTATAGAGAGAGGAGGCCATGTGACATTCAACCTTTTACAACCACAGAGCAGTTTAACACAAGGTCGACTATCAGCTGACATGCGTGTGTGTGTTTATGTGTGAGTGGTAACAACTCTGAGCACAATATCCAGAATCAGGGAGGTGACAGAGCACAAACAGTTCAGGGAAGACCTTCAGAGGAAACTGTCACATTGTCTCTCGAGTTAATTAGGGAGTTACTGTAAATAGGGCAAGTGCAATCGAGCACACGCACACACCCCACTGTGTGTCCAAAATGGCCTCCGGTGTGCGTTGAGCTGGTTAATAATGCAGGCTGAGGGCCGCAAGCAATCAGCTTAACGCTGTGCTGCCACAGGGATGCTCACATTGATCAGCACAGACCACAATACAGGCAGAACAATCCATTCCTACAATAGGAGTGTGTGTGTGTGTGTGTGTGCGCACGCGCGTGTGCACGCAGGACTGTTCGTGATGCGGCCATGTTATCAATCTGTCCTTGTGTTATTGTCTGTTACACCACAGCCTTGGAGTCAAATAAAGGTAATTCAATTAGATTCAGGAAGGCAGGGAATCACAGAACTAAAGTAAGAGGAGGGACATAAAAGACGTAAAGCCAGCATGAATTACTGATAATAGCCACAACTTATAGACTTATCTTTACTTGTAGAGAAAGCTAAGCTATTTACAAGATTAATACAAATGCTATAAAACAGAAGAAAACGCCATAACAAGTCTGCAGCCATGCTAGCAGCTCTGTGAGGCTGTACTTAGGCACCACAGTGCTGTGAGCTAAATGCTAACGTCAATGTGCTAACACGCTCACAATGACAATGCTAACATTCTGATGTTTAGCAGATAATGTTTGCCAGGTTTAGCATCTTAGCGTTAAGGAATAATCCATCATTGTACAACATGCATGTATTTCGTCTCTTGCTGAGACTAGCATGAGAAGAAGAGTGAAACTCTCACATCTCTCCAATATGAAGCTAGGAGATAAATAGCTTAGTATGAAAACTGGAAGCTAGGGGAAAACGGCTAGTCTGACTCTGTCCAAAGTGAACAAATAAATCCTGTACCGACACCGTTAATGCTCATTGACTAACGCATCATATTTTGTGTGCTTAATTCAAAAAGCAAAAACAAGCTGTGGGTTTATGGGCAGGTTTATGCGAGACATTCTGTATGTCTAAAGGGCCGATACGAGAGTGAATGAAAAAGCCAAAAATGTAAGAGAGCATTTAGCTTTAAAGGGGAAGTAAACAGAGGATCAGTTCCTAATTATCTTATCTTGCAAAGACTCAAGAAAGGCCATGTCACAAAAAAAAAAAACTTTGAAAAATAAACATTTCAAAGTGATAGCAGGGTATCACCTTGTGGACAATGTGCGTCAATATCCTCACTTTCATCTATTCTGTAGCCATCTATCCTTCCCTGGAAAGCTAACCTCTAACAAGCTAGCTTGGAACATGCTACCACTCGTCGGTCACAATAGCTAGTGTGTTATTAAAGATGATGTGTGCCCGAGGGAACAGCTGTAGGTCAATAAAAAAAAAAGGTTAGCCAGAGCTTTGTACCCTGAAAATTAGATTGATACTGCAGGGGGTCAATCAGCAGGTGGTACCAACAAGGTGAGACACAAGACAGGATGTGTGTGAAGCTGTACCGAGAGGGTGTGTATGGAAGGGAAGCTACGTGTGAATGTGATGCGAGAGCAAGCGCAGTGATAAAAGTGAAGTGAGTGGCGTAAAAGTATTTTAAGTACGTCAGAGTGAGAAACCAGATAAATGAATAGCTGAAACAATAACAATGGACTGACGGTACAGAAGCATGTAAAGGCTAAACGTTACAGCACATTCCTCTGCCACTCAACAACCAGTCCTACAGGTGAATCAGCACTTTAATCAGACTTCACACAGCTCCCTCTGGAGCTACAAACACAAAAGGCTTTATATAACTTCTTCCACATGTGCATTAGTACTCCCCAAGACCTGCAAACAGACTTTGGTGTGTAAAATCTGTGGAATTCCGCCTCTAATTTAGCAGTGAACAGATACATCTGACAGAATGAATGCATTCATAGATTCAACAGAGTAACCACTGGGCTACATAGCTTCAAACTAGCATTGTGATTCACACAGATAGTGAAGCTCAGCTCATTGTTTACGTTCCATAAACAAGTGTGTATCACAACGCATCCCTGTGACAGACCCCGAGTCTTTCCTTAAAAGGATGACATGAAAAAAAAACATCTATTCCTCAACAATGTTGAGAAAGCCCTCCTATCCCGTCACTTCTAGGATGGAACTTTACTCTTTCAGCTTTCAGCTGCTGGAATAGCAAATGTATCCCATGATAACCTGCCACCAGGCCAACCGGCTTTGTCACGCTGCCTTTCAGTTCTCCAATTTCCTGGTAGTGGCGGAGGAGCTCTCTGGCTGCACTGACTGGCTGTCATGCCGGCTGCTAATGGCCTTTAAAACTATATACACTAGGAAGCGGCACTCTGACGAGCACGTCGAGTTGTTTTGATGCGATGTTGTTTCCGTTTGTCTGCAAGTAGCCTCACACCATGTGGCCCTACAAAGTCTTACACAATTATGTTGTGCATGCTGTGATATGCAAGTTCCTTCTATGTGCAAAAAAGGAGCAATGTAGGCTCGACGGCTGTGTGGACAAGTGCTGGTGAAGCCGTCTTGGATTGGCACCTATCATATCCTCATTTCTCTATGCAAGCTGCGAGATGAAAGGCCACAGCAGGGCACTTGGCCTGGTTTCACTGCGTGCCAAAGTATTTTCCAAAGCCCATCAAGCGCAGGACAATGTGTGAATGAGTCAGACGGCGTCTGCGTCGTTGGCAGCAGCTAGTAGTTTGTTTGGCATCTGCTGCAGGACAGGTTAATCAGAGCAGTTACTCAAAATTCCGATTCCACAGATTGTATTGCACAGATAATTACGTTAAGTTATTCATATACCAGCATTGACAAACGTACTGGTGGGCTTGTAAATGAGGGTTGTTTCATCGAAGCATGCTTTACTGGAAAGAGGAAATAAACGGAGTCCCGCTGATTCTGCTGTCAAATGAGCCCTGTGTCTCTTTAACTGCATCAGTGATAACAGCAGGATGCAATCTCTTTGACACTTCAATGTCTTTCTTTTTTTAAAGGATGCTGTTGCACGTGCATTTGCTGTACTTAGCTGATGGCTATTACAAAGAGTTACGTGCAATAAAGATGTGTCGTCTCCAGTGCGGACATCGCGTCCGTCCACACATTCGGGAAACTTAAACGTGTTCGTCATTCTGGAGACATCCCCGACTAATCATCAGCCCGCTGCCCACCACGGAGCATCAGAGCCACGGAGGTTGTTATGTGAAACCCGAACCGTCCTCTTCCTCCGCAGTGTCCCTTTCACGCTCCGATTGCCAATGCCCTCTGATTCTGCCAGACAAGGAGAGAGAGAGCGCCGCGGTGGGTCGCCCAGCTCGTCCACTTGTCCTCGCGGCGCAAAAGCTCACTCACCATGAACGCTGCTGTTCCTTACAGACGGACAGTCCTCCGGTGGGGGTTCCTTTTACATAAACCTTAGCCCAGCATCATTGCTGCTCCTGGGGAGGGGAGGGGGGTGGCTCACTCCTGGCAACGAGACACCCAGGAGGAGGAGATCAAAAATGAGGGCAGAGGGACAGTCAAGCTGCCAACGGAGGGACACACCCCGCATTGGAAACGATGCAGCAGCATGATACCCCTGTCTTCCCCCGTCTTCCCATCTCTCTCTCTGAGCTGTGACGCTACAACGAGAGGCTCTGCATCAGGTCTATTGCTGCTGCGTGTGTATGTCAGCAAATCAGCACCGCCGTGTCACCATCGCTGCACCGAGAGGAGCTCTGCGCTCTGCCGTGTCCTGGCAGCCGCTCTAATCAAACCCAGAGTAACAGATCGGGTTCCAGACGCTCAGCCTCCAAGGTGCTGATACAACAGAGTTACAAAGCTTGTGCTCTGGGAGGAGGTGTCCTCACGTTTCCGCCTTAATTGATGATTAACACTAATGGTTGCCTCACATCATGGAAATAAAAAGTTTTGTAGGAGATGTACATGTTTTTATTTACTCATAAGTATTCAGAACTTGTCTCAGTATTCTGTGATCGTCAACCCCGGTTATGTTTAGTTATTCTATCCATAAACAGTTACGGGGTTCACAGGGCTCAGGAGATAGTGGTTCATCCACTAATCGGAAGATAAGAGGTTCGATCCCCCAGTCCTATGTCATCGTTTCATAGAGTGTACAGATGATTAGATCAGGTTTGAGCAGTTTAGCACTTTGTATGGCAGCCTCTGCCATCAGTAGAGTTGTTCCCATAACAGTATCAGAAATGCCCGCTACACAGCGATATAAAATGCTGGATTGGATATCAGTGATCTATGCTCCTAATCCAATATCATGTTATCATATCATGTATCAGCTTATTTAGGCTACAAGGGAGGCTGCCTGCTGCACATGATCAACTGTCAACAGAGATTAGAAAGAAGTGAGACGCCAAACTCGTTGCTTCCATCATCAGCTCCGGATTGCTGCATCCCAAACCGATGACGGAAGTACCCAACGAGCAAGGCATCTCGCTTCTGTTGCACACGCCCAGTGCCGATCGGGCAGGCGCTAGGGAGAAGTGTAGCGTTGGCCGGAACTCGCAAAATGTCAGTTTGACAGATTTCCCAGTGTAAAATGTTGCCAAACTAGATAATAAAAGAAAGTTCTATGGCATTCATTCACTGTATTCGTTTGTTCATGTTTTACCTGATTTAGTTCATGATTTAACCTGAGCAAGGCCAGCCAACATTGATATCGATCATATCCATATCCACCACATCCAGTCAGGGTTCGCCTGTCTGTGCGTTCTTGGCATATCTCGAGAACTGCTAATCTGATCTACTTCACAGTTGGTGGGTGTATTGCCGAGGACCCCGTGGAGTGATTTGTCAAACTTGGTGCAATTTGGACACACGACACGTTCGGTATTAACAAACTTTGAATGAACAAGCGGACAGCGCTTCATGTAGCAGTGGGGGTGGAGCTCCAGGGCTCTGCAGACTTGAGCGCGTCATCAGCAGCAAGCCTTTAAAAGGTCACGGCACTTTTGATGCTGGACATACCAATGGAAAACCAGCAAGGACTCTAAACTAATCTCACATTTTTTTCAGCACTTCCCAGCAGTAAGACCCAGATAAATGAATGGAAAACACAATAGCAGATGCTTCCATACAAAGGAATTCATATGCTACGACCACAACAGTCACCAAACCTCAGTCTATGCCAAAGCCTCACTGAGATGCTGGTTTTCCCTTTCATGTCTCACCCATCTGTCCATGGTAAATATGACCTCTGGTATAGAGATGACATTTGCTTGATGTATAGCAGAATTGATCCAGACTTTTATGCTAGATGTTGGATCAGATTTCATTGTTCAATTATTGTCATCACAATGGTCTAATTGCTGCTTCAGAAACGTTTCCATCTTGACCAGAACAAGAAAAAACTAGAACACATAAAACCCTTTATGCCATCAAAATAGTTAATATATCAGCACAAAACATTAGCTATCAGGAGCTTCAGTATTGCTATCAAGATCCCTCATTTATTCATGTCTAAAAGCGGTTTAAATGACTTAATATTAAGATGAAAAACCCTGCTGGGAATATTGTCCCCCCCCCCTCCCAGGGGCAGTAACTCAGACATGCCCGGGCTGCAACAGTGTGATTTAGAGCAGAGGCTCGGTAACGGAACAATTACTTTCTTCAGCAGTGACCAGACATTGTACCGAGGCCTCCAGATATATTGAGATCCCCAGACTGAAGTGGTGTAAATTAGAATGTTAAACTTGATTTACAGTATTCTCAAAGGGGAAGTGTTGCTGGTGGAGATAGCACAGTGTGTCTCGTAGCAGCTGAACAATAACCATGGCAAATAAAGCAACACACACACACACAGCATTGTTATGGGATCCCTGAGGGTTAATATAAGGTTACAACCACAGATGAGATGGACTTCAGATATGAAGCATATGCGGCTGTGTGCATGAGTCAGACAGCATGTCAAGTGTAGATAACAAGAGAGTTAAAGCCAGCGTGTGACATATTTAGAAGGACTGATATGTAAACTGTAGGAACAGCACGTTAACAGGCCTTTCACAAAGAGCACAGGGTAAATGGAAGCACAATGACCGGCTTCTACAGGCTCTAATTACAGGCTGCCATCATGTTCTTTGCTGTGTTTCACCAGGAGGTGGATGCTGTGCTCTTTAATTGGCCCTGAGACACGTCCCCGACTGGCTTTTTGAACGGCAGTGGGAAATTTTCCGAGTGTTCAGTCATCAGCAGGCTATCTAACAAAGTGCTCTCAAAGACCTTGACATTTTGAATTTCAGCTCGCTGAGCAGCACGAACACCAAATGCACGTGGCACGTTTCTGCCACACTAAGAGAGCGAGTAGTAGGATTCCCATCAATCGCATGTTTACAAAGAAATCTATGAGTGATTGAGTCTATTTTAGCTCGTACAACATTTATACTTTGATATTTTCATTGTATTTTGGCTGTTTTGTGTTCTATGACCATTCATGATTTAGTTTTTGAATAAATTTAGCTTGTGACGCTTTAAAGTGCTGGGGAAGCTACTTCACCGTAGCTAGTGGAGCTACAAGCTAATCATCATTGGAAGGAGCCAAGCTACAGCAAAACGACACTTTTGTTGAAAGTAGGAAGCTTATCAGTTGAAACATTGAATTCAGAAAAAGTAGCTTAGTACACTAAAGTGATTCACAAAAAGAAACAAATAGTGAACAAAATAGAGTGCTGCAGGAATGAGTCCTAAAAACACAGAAATGAGTCAGCATTCTTGTATTTTCGTTAGCTTTTTACTCCCGTCGGTTGCATTCACAATTTGAAAAAAACATTAAAGTGGTGTTTATTTTCTTAAGATTATCTCAAAGCATGTAAATATCAAAGTGGCTTGTTTGCCATAGAGTTTATATTCTGCAATAATCCAAAGGAAAAATCCCATTGGCTTTTTATAAAGGGAACCAGTGTGATGCTAAATTCCGTGCGAACTACAAAAACACATCGTCCCTGCAGCACTCTACAGCTAGCTCCTGGAAATGTAGCTAGTTGCAAGATTATGAAAATGGCTACATGTAGACAGCTCCATGACTTTGTAAATATCTATGGTGCCATACACTGCTGGGTAATGTAGTTAAACTAGTAGCAACACTGCGGTAGCGTTGCTACTCGCTATCCTAATCCGATTGGTTTACGTGTTTATTGTAAATTACCCTTCTTCCAAAGATCCATTGTGGTTTAATAAACATTCAGTCGTGTCCTTTCTATTATGTTTCTAAGAACTGAAAGAGGTCGTTTCTTTCCAGCGTTCTAAAAATAGCTGAAGAACGTAAATGTCACTGATGGGAGTGTTGTTGCTCAGGGCATTGTGCTCCTGGTATCAGCAGCTACCACTGACACTGTTCTCGGTTAGTTCCTGATATTGTTGACCTCTATAAAGTCTGAGCCTTCAGCTGGTACGTAATCACGAGTCATAACGTTGGTTCATCGTGCTTACTGGTCTTTAGTGTCCATGGTAGTGATGAGCTCTGCTAAAAGGTGTCATTGCATCAAAAGCTAGTTGCTTATTCATTCCACCTTCAAACAACAGCTTCACCGTTTAAATGACTTCCACAATGTTAAAGTCAACTGCACTTTAAATTAATACAATAAAATATACATCTAATACATTCAATATTTGGGGTTTGAGGCAGTCAAATGTAACACTTCAGACATGCAGTTGGATACTTTCCAGCACAGATATTAAAACAAATGAAAAAATAAAAATAAACCGGCCAAACAAATCTGAAGCTTCAGTGTAAAGAAAGCTCATGAACTCTGTAAAATTATAACAAGACAACTGCGTTATCCAAAAGCAGTCCATTTAACTTGAAGTCTGCATTACAGAGCTAACGCAGCCCTTGGAGATGCTGTCCGACAGTTTCTCAACATAGTGCAGGTGGCCAAAGTGTCAAATTGAAACCCTGAGGACCATAAACCACAGCTAAGAAGACCAAATAAACCAAATGAATATGAAGCTGTGTGAACAATAAGACGGTGTGCTTAAGGGAGCGAGGTGTTGTCAGTGGACACGTTCCTGTATTTTGTGGGAAATTCTGAATACTGTGGTCAAACCATAGAAGAGCTTCAACAAATAACAGACAAGCCCTCATATGGAAATGTGTGGAAGAGATCAATGCAGCTTTACTGTGTTCAGACGGAACATGGAGGGAATTTGCACACAAAGCCAATGAATTTGAATTTGTCCGTAGGGGAGCAAATTCACACAAAGTCCTTTCAATTACATGCAACTGCTTCGTAAAACGTACAGAGACCAAAGGAAAAAAGGAGAGAGACTGGGAGGAAACACCAGAAAGAATGAAAGTTTCTGGTGAGATGTGAGATCAGAATATGTTAGTCTCTCCCAAACAGGAAATAGTCACCACGAACACAATGTCCGCCTGTGATCCCAGAATTGAAACCCCTGAAATTTAAAGATTCTACCTTCTGTATTCTCTTCGGGTCCTTAGCGGGACCGTCCCGTGGCGGGATCTTCCCAAACAGCTTCCACCCTGGATCCCTCTGCTCCGCCGGCCGACTGTCCTTCACCCTCCTGGCAAACAGGCTCCTGAGAGACCAACGGAGAGGGGACGGCAATTACATTGGAGGAACAAATTACGGTAAGTCATTATAGCACGAGAGCAAAATGTAGAATGCAGAGCTGTGACTGCAGTCTTCCGTGCGGGCCCCCAGAGAGCTGCAGGAACTCACTGCTGAGATCAGCTCGCAAAAGGAAATCTGTGGATATAAGAGTGAAAGCGCACCGAGCACCCAGAGAGCATTTTAACCACCTATGGGACATCATGTGAGCTGGCAGGACTAATAAAACTAGACGTTGAATGCATGACACAGCGGCAATAATCAACCTGCGATGTGTGATGTATAAAAAGGCTTTTTAGCTGCTTTTATTGAGGAATACAATCTTCCCACTTCAAATAACCACTTGACCGTCTGCTCTTCCATCCACTCTGTTTGAATACGGTGAAAAGCCTTCTTTCGCTGCATCATATAGCCAGCTATTCCTTGCACTCATCCATCAGTGCGCTGTTGTCACTGAGCTGTTAGCAGAGGCTTTCAGCAAAAGCCTGAATGGAGCCCAGCTGTGAAAACATTTATGAAAAGAAGAAAAAAAAAAAAAAAAAAAAGAAGCTTATTCTGACCGGGTCCACATCCTGCTGTTTGTCCAGGTTGCATCTCACCTAGAGGACATTCACATTTGGCTTTTTGTAGTGATTCTGACCCATCAATCAATGGGGGAATAGTTGCTATATGCAACATTAAACAAGTTGCTTTGACACCACTTGGCTCTAACCCAGTGGACCCTGAGAGGCGCAGAAGAGATCCGACAACACAAGTTGTCTCAGTTGGACCAATCTGACCTTCTGCCCTCTGACTTCCTCACAGTCCGTCCAGGTCAGGAAGCACCGAGCGGACACAGCTGCAGGCCGGACGCGTCATTGGCCGATAGCTGGCTGTGTCTGCTGCAGGCTTCTGTGTTTGCTTAGGGGGCGTTTCCTCCAGACATGCGGCCTCCTGCTGTGCTCACTCATGACTTGTTGAAAGCTGATGATAACCATAAACGTGATGGTGAACTATGCTGAGGATACATTGGTTTCTTACTGTAACTTACGAGTCAGGACTGAAGCGATGAGATTTTGTGGAAGTGAAATTGTCAAAAATACTAATACTAATACTAATAATACTAATACTACTAATAATAATAATAATAATAATAATAATAATAATAATATATAATAATAATCCTTTGGCTGGGATCGGTTAAGAATAATCTAACCTAAGATTACTTGGCCAAATTTAAATTACAAATACTTTAATCAAACAAATAAATACATCTGCATGCCTAACAATCGACTGCTCTGGATTCCTTAATTAAACATTACATTGTTAGCTAGCTAGCTAAAAGTCAGTTACTCATGGCTCAGCAAAGAAGCTCAACTTCCTCCTCCTTTGAGAAAAACTTGTTGGCAGAATTAATGGAGACATATGGCCACATAATAAAAAGAAGATAAAAAAATGACAAAAGCTCTTACGAAAAAAGAAGAAATCACAGTTAAGAAAGTAAAAAAAACAAATCACGTTACCTTTAAGTTTAAAATTAATTCTAGATCACATTTTAAAGGAGAGTTTAAAGATTAGAGTTTGAAAAATAATCAAATTGAATCTAGGTTGGGAGTAAAAACTCAACTGAAGTTCAAAGAGGTTAAAATTCAAACTTTCTTAATTTGAAGATACTTCGGATGCACATGATTTGAGGTAAAACCATTACATAACATGGTTTAAAATGAACAGGAAATAAGGGCGAGCGAGAGAAACATAAGCCTTGTATTTGTATATCATGGCCGTGCTCGTAACAGTATGTGCTGCAGAGTTTACGAGACAATGTGTGGAACACAATCACATTCATCTCTTAATCCTGAAGCGTATCTAAATGTGCAACACTGCCTCTAGTGCAGGGGTCAAACTCATGTTCATTCCGGGCCAAATCAGCATCACCGTCGGCCTCAAAGGGCCGGTTGTAAATGTAAGACTGTAAATGTAACTACTCCTAAACATATTGGTAAATAACTGTCTCTGCATTTGATTATTGTTTATTCAAGTGTTAAAATATTGTACATGCAGTTATATAAATGTAAAAATATATTTAAGCACATTTCTGTTATTATAACATGAATCCTTTTAATTTAGGGTTAATAAACCCACATTACTCTATCAAAGATTAAACTATTAAAGAAAATAGCAAAGACAAATATCAAACATGTTATTACAATAGCTGTTCAAAGCTTAAAATCCTTTCAAGGGTGCGTTTGCACAATCCCACGTGAAGTATTTCATGTGTTTTTAAAGCCACGTTTAAAGTAGTCTTCAATGTACTCACAATACATTTCCATTTCAAATGTACAGCAACCAGCCAAAGAGCTGCTTCTATGAATGTATCTCATACTTTTGACTTTCTATCTCATAATTTCGACAATGGGGATCTTGTTTTTATGAAATCTAACTTTAAATTTTTTTTTTTTCAATTAAAACTTTTTTTTATCTGGCGGATTCGCGGGCCATATTAAATGACGTGGCGGGCCGTATGTTTGACACCCCTGCTCGAGTGCTTCACCTTGCAGCAAACATAAAGTTGCGTGTGTTATACAACATTCATTGATCAACAGTGAAGCGCCGCAGCAGCTACTGCTTCTCTTCGGCTTACAGAGATGCTTCATTTTTATTTTCTTTATTAGAATCGAACCGTCTGTCTGTGTGTATGTGGGTTTGCACCCCGTTTATCTGGAGAACCACCCGTGGCACCATTTGAGAACCTCGCCACCTCGCCTTTGTGTTGGGCTGTGTGAGCCAGCACGGCACCTTTAACCTTATTTACCTTCCAGTGACAACGCCTCCCTCTTTGTATGTTTTGCATCAGTGTCGCATCGCTGCCCCTCTGCTTACAGACTGTGGTACACGAGGATATTGCGAGCAGCGGAAAGTATTTCCTCATCGTGTGGGTGACTTGTGGCTTCAATGAAGGACTCGAATGACATCGCGGATATTAAAAAGGCCAGCACAGTGAATTATGTTCTTCTTACAGTGCACATTGGAGAAACACAGACCAGAACACAAGCAACCGCCAGCTCTGCAAGGATTTCCCCTTGCTGGAAGGCATGAGGCATCAGACGCTCGTGGAGCAACATCTTACAAAGAGCCGTTAAGGGAAGCGGTCACGTTAACGCGGGGATGTCGGCTGTGATCACAGTCACCCAACTCCTCCTGGAGGAAATACAAAAGGCAGGAAACAGCAGCTGTCAGTCCACACAGAAGCAAAAACACAGAACGAAAAACATCGAAAATCTGATCTGAGAGTTTCACCAATAACTAGTGAATTGACAAAGAAAAAAAATCGTAACTCAAGGTCCGCTTACTAGCTTTCAGCCGAGTGTTCAACTCCACTTCTCGTGATCTTCATCAGCGTTTAGACACGTCCATGACTCGCGCTCTTGTTACCACATTTTATAACGTGACCAGAGTTTGATACGTGCGATGACAACTGAGCAAACTCCATATGCTGAAGAAGATCGTTAAACACGGTTGAAAGCTCTGGAAAAACACTGTTGAACTACTATTGCCACGGTCAACAAACTGCCAAGCTCAACGAGTGAATTCATCATGAACAGTGCAACTAAACTGTGTGATTATAAGACATAAACACCAATGGATTCATTTCCGACTCTTAATAAAAACTTCATATCATCAACGAATCGGGCTGAGCTGAGGTGTAACCAGGTTACACTATGGGGACCGGTCAACTTGAGTGACCCCTGTGAGCCACCATAAAACAACGCTGCATAACTCAAAGAGTTTTTTTTCTTCACAGCTCGTTGGCTGTCGTGTGCGCCACCGAACGAGCGCCGACAAAGCAGGAGAGTGATTTGCTTTCAGCCCGGGGCCGATTGGGCCCCGACGTGAGCGCTGACACGGCCGAGTGCTCGAGTGGAACGGCTGCTCGCTTGTGCGTTGAACACTAGCCGAGGCGTTGCACTGCACGGGTTTGCTGTCAGGAGACCTGGCGTGGATATACCGAACAAGCTAGTACAAGAAGAAGAGGTACATTGAGTTCTTCCCGTCAGGAAGGACCCCAGTGAGCAGGAGGGAGAGATGCGCCAAGCTCTTCTTTTACAAGTGTTCCAGCACAAAAGCCACATTATACAACTGCTGATCAAAGCTCTGCTGCTTGCTTACAAAAACACAGAGACATGAAACTACTTCTGGCCGCAGTGGTTAAGAAGTGTCAACCAAACATGTCACGTCATCTGCTGGCGTCCTACCTGTCAATGTACAGGAGAAGTGATGGGGTGGCCATCCTGCTCAGTCACCTGCAAAAAACACCGAATCAAAATCCTTCTCTGTCCTCCAAAAAACAGAGAAGTAAAAAGAAAGAGTAAATAAAGGAGCAGGAAGCGAAGCTCTCCTTTAGGCTAGATTCAGGCCCATGGCTTCCATAGCTTTAGTTGCAGAGTCCCACACAGCCGCTAAGTTGAGGCAGAGCGAGATTGTGGAGGAACCGGCAACGAGAGGCCTGATTTAACAAGTGGGAGGGGAGGAGACGGAGTCTGAAGGGCACAGAGGGAATGAGTAACTTCTCCATGAGAGGAAGGAGGGATAACGGAGAGAGATTACTGGGAGGGTTGGAAAGAAGGGAGGTACCGCCCGCTAACACACGATGGAGCGCACTCATTGATTTAATCTACAATCAATACAATCTACGCTGACGCGAACAAAAACACAGGGCGGCTGAAGATGAATGTTAGTTTTGCGAGTATTTGAATATTGGACAAAGTCAACCTTTGACCTGCAAGTGGTGCTAAAAGAAAAATCAGAGGATCTCCAGAGTCACCACGGATTCGTGAAGCAAATTAAATGGCAACCCATCTTATACTTTTGTTTTACTCTGGACCACAGTGTTGAAACAACCAACTCACAGACATTAATGGCCCTGATTTCCCTGCATGCATTCAATATTACGACATATTCCATATAATATACAGTTACATAATAATATGTAATAATCCAGCCCTGCCACGCTATAATTACAGGCTACAGGACATCTTAGAACCTTGAATGAAACCTTGAACCTCGTCCAATTACACACACAAAAACATGTAGACTCGGGAGATGTCGGGTTACAGACGCTATTTACCAGCAGACTGGTCCAAAAATGTACAACAATTAAAAATACAAGTTTGACGAGGGGCTGTAAGATCCTCTTAATGTTGAGCTGTGGGCCTCAATGGAAAGTGGAATGCGGCAAAGCAGTGAGAGGAAATGAAAAGCCTCCTGGATGATTAATGGCTGCATGCGAGCGTGAAACCAGCTTTAGAACCACTTCAGACCAACTGCTGAACTCTCAATAGAACTTCAACAAGCTCATTCACCATCAACCCAGCCAAGAGCACTACTGTTGTATGTAAATGAACGGTCTCTCTGGGTAAATAAAAACTGCTAACAAAGGATCTTTGTTTGACTCTCAATAGGTTGCCCTTTGACCCCTGCGGCTCCGCTCTGCCGTCCTGGCTGATTGCTTTTCAGCGTGCTTACTTGACAGTATTTTACCTTCGTAGAACGCTGAACGGCTGGGTTTCTTATTTAATGTTCTCGTTTATCTGAAGAAGGCTCTCTTGAACGACCTCTGAAAAAGTTCCTTCAAAATAAAACAAGTATTTGAAAAATGCTGAGAGTTGTGTGTTTAATTAACTAATTAACAAAAGGGTGCAGATTTGGTAATTATTATTTTACAACTAATCGATCTGCTCTATAAAATCATAAACTAATGAAACCTAACAGAGAATCAAAGAAATACAAATAAGCTAGAGACTACGCTGCCATGGGATCACACCAACCACATCGGGCCTTGGTGCAGCTGGAGGTGGCCAATGGCCTCTTCCTCAAAAGCCAAATTCTGAGCTCTCATTTTGATCTCCACACCTGTAAAGTTTCAGAGTTACGTCTTGCACGTTTGTGATGCAGCAGGTGCCAAAATCCTTTCACAGAAACACAGACATACCGGCACAAGTGCTGGAAACGTCCTCTGTGGCAGCTCTGCTACAGCCGGAGTCTCCACCAACACATGTTGGTAGATAGAAGAGGAAGGAACCCCGCACGGCCAATCACACACACACAGAAATGGGAAATAACACTTCACATGCAACAGCATGACAGTGTCCTCTTTACAAACAGAGCAGCAGTAGAACAATGCAGTCTCCCTATCGGCCAATCAGTAACCACGACGCAAAATCTGTCCTGCTGCTCGCTAAGACGGCGACGGTGGATTTAAAATATATTGGGACATGATGGGCCACCTCTGACTTATAAAGGCCGAGCTGATGTTCTTTACAATTAATGTCCTCGGTTTCATCAACCAGGTTTTATCCTGTGTTCATGTGATGGTCTGTTATTAAACTTCCTGTCCTTGCTTTGCGACTTTGTATCACGAAAGCCAGATTTGTTTTTTGTACATTGTAAGTGAGCTGTAGTATGCGAGAGAGGTGGGCGAGGTTTGTAAAGAGACTTTGAGCAATGCCTACTTGTGTAAGGGTGCAATAAGGCCTCCGACAAAGAGTCCGTGAGGAGAGCAGGTACAGAGCGAGGCTGAGGTCGCCTACAATGATTAAGGATAATTTATGCTTCTCCTGATGTGATGTGCAGACAGGTGAAAATACATTAAGAATATTAACAAACTTTAAAGAAAGACGTACATCAAAAATGTAGGATTGTTTAAAACATTGTCCTCTGAATGTCAGCAAGTTAACATTAGTGGTGCCCCCCCCCAGTGTAGCATTAATAAGCACGACATCAACATTGTTTATGTCTGCTCTCAGTAATCTTCGTAGTGTATCATCAGGACATTTTAGGGATTTTATCAATGTGCAGTATTTGCCAACATGTATAATCCATATTTTATATTATCACAACTGGGATTTACTTCATTGCCATTCATGATGCGTTTACCACGGCCTCCCCTCTAAACCGTGTGTGTATGACTCGATGGAAGTTCCTTCTCTAAAATAATACATTCATGTACTTCACTGATATTCTGAACATACCTGTTGAACAAGCTCGCTAGAGGTCCCAGTTTCTTTTGTCTGCCCTCCTCTTCCTGTTGGGTGACCCCTGACCCCGGGTGCGGTCGCACTGGGCTCCACGAGTCTCCGGGCGACGACAGCGTCACGTCGGCGAAATGAGCGGTGCCGCTGTCGTCCGTCTCCAAGGTAACAATGGCGCTGGAGTCAGACGTGACGGTGAGATCCAGGATGTCCTCGTTGGAGACCGACAGCTCGGTGCTCATGCTGGACACGCTGCACACAGAGATGTCATCGCTTCGGTTCAGAGCTCCGCCCCCGAGACCCGTCCCCGTGGTTGCGGATAGTCGGAGGGCGGGGCTAAAGAGGCGGATGGAGTCGTACCCGCTGCGGGGGAAGGTGGAGGACTTACGGATGGCGTTGCCATCGGACGGATCGTCATCTAAAGTCAAAGTGGCAGGAGAGTAGGAACTGGAGTCCCGGATAAAGCCTCCGTCACCTGGGCGTTGGTGGCCGTGGAGGATGGGCTCCGGAGGGTTGATCTCCAGAGTTGGGATCCCCGAGTCCTGGGAGGTCAAGCTGTGGCTGTCCTGGTTCAGGTCTGAGTAGCTCTTCTGGGGGCTGCAGTAGTAGATGGGGGTGGAGGAGCAGGACGGGCGGTAAGTGGGCAGGACGGACCCGCTGTGCAGGATCGTGCTGGGTTCATGGCAGTGGTGGTTGGTACCATCGTGGAGATCAGTCTTAACACAGCCATTCTCCACTATGACTTCTCCAGACACACCTTCAAAAAGAATAGGAGATTAAATTCGTTTTTTTACAACAGTTTTCATAAAGTATTTCATTATCTAAAGTGAGAAATAGTTCTATAATTGTGAAAGGAAGATCTTTCTGGTTATGCAACAGGCTGAATGTAATGTAAACATAAAGCAAATCAGCAAGAAGATTGGCTTTTTCTATATAGTTAGACGGAATGATTGAACACTACCGCTTCTGTCCACAGGGGCCGCCACAATCAACACCAATATAAAGTTCCTTCTTGTAGCTTTAAAGGTCTGGTGTGTAAGATCTGGCTGTAGGTCAACATGAATGGCCCTATAGAGCCAGAGCTTGGTTTGTCCCATCTGAGCTACTGTAGAAACATGGCGGCCGGCAGCATGAAGCTTTTTTAAATCCACATTCCAAATTGACCTTTATCAACCAAAAATGTCAAACATTCACTGGTTCCATATTGTCAAATGTGAGGGTGTTATACCCTCACATTTGATTGTTGTACCACTGCAAACTGGATATTATTGGGTTATGGGGAAGTCGTATGAAGACGTCACCCTTGGGCTCCGGGGAATTATGATTCAGGCTAATCTGGGCCCCGGATGTGATTTTTATCGACATGACCAATCAAGAAAAATGACAAAACCACTAAATATCAGCTCTAAGAAATACAACATGACTAATGGTTTCTTCTGATCGACAAGCGCATCAGAGGAACTGGGTGTGGAGGCCTGAGAGGTGAAAACTGATCCGACAGGCTGTAACTGGAGTCTGCACTGTAACGTGAACACCAGCTGGGAAGCTAAGCTAAAGCTAGCGTGTCAGTCAGTGACCCGTACCCCTCCTGGTTCAGTCTTTGGTTGACGTAGATGTATGTGGAGGTGTTTGACAGGAAGTACTGTCCGTGCTTGCTGACACTACGGGCCCCGAAAGTAAACACACTCTGGGTATAATTAATAAGCAAGTACAATTAAGTAAAATACTTTTAAAGTCAACAGGGCCGAGCGTTTTACCCAAATGGTTGACACATAGCCAGATTCTTACCCGAGCTCTAAACCCTGACCTGCAAGCTGTCCCGTGAGTCTGGCCCCGTGCCACCGTGGAAATAATCTACAAATAAAGTTAGAATGTGTGGAAACGCCTCATTATTATCACCATGTACAGCTGGAAAAAGTGCTTTAAATGTATATTTAAAAAATAAATGCGATGCCGCTCGTAAAGGTTTTAACCATAAAGCATGAAACTGTATTAGCAGTGAACTGTGAGGCCACACCAACACAGACATGCATGCTCTTGTCTTCAGAAGTGCTGATGAAAACAAAAGGTATTGTCTGCAATAACTGGAACACCCATTACGAGCACACATGAAAGTCTTGTTCTACGAGTCGTGATAGTATTATCATCATCATCACTTTGAAACTTAACATGACATCACAAATGTTGGGAAACGCTGGTTTTCTAAGAAAGCGGTTCTCCGTTTGGGTTAAGACACAGTGTGACTTTCTAAGGGGCGCTCAGGGGCCAAATATTGGAATGCATGGTGTGAGGCATATAATACGCGGCACATGACAAGTTGCCTGGGTTTCCCAGTCTGTTCGCCTCTTTTTCAATTCAGCTGTATATGCTTTAAACACATGAAAAAATATATATTTTTGGCATTTCTCATGTTTTTAACGGTCTTACAAATACATTTTGGTGAGACGTGAACAAGTCCCGTCAGATGAAAATTCTAGTGCAGCTTGGTATTTATATGCAGAACGACAACTAAGACTGGTTTAGCAAATCACTGAATGTTGGGACTAGTGGCTCATTAACTGTCGGTAAACATTACATTTGATCTCAAAGAATGCCACTAGATACTTTACATGTATGCCGAATTGAATACATTCTTCTGGCCAAATGAATGACTGGCTTCAAACAATTACGAGTCAAAGTATATGAACTTTGTGGTTAAATAAAATATATATTATAAAGTGGCCTTTTGTATTTTAAACGTATGCCGAATTAAATACTGGCTGTAAGTTATTCACAACACATCTCGTGGTTTATGGACTGTGTATAGGCACAATATTTAATACAAATATATATAAATGCAGTTTGGCGTGACCTGTAATGTCAGCGGGAGAACGGCGGCAGAGTTAACGTGCAATGTGTTAATAGTGACAACTACATAGCATGTGACGGCACGTCGACGTGACCTACCACAGCGACTGTCTCTCCGGTCCTCGGTACCGCGGCTCGTGTTCGCCATGTTGCCGCCGGTTGATGCTACAGGTGGGCTGCAGGTATCCGCCGGCTGGAGCGGTCCATGATGATGCGATGATGCTGTGACACCACCGTCAGCTCCCTGCCTCCTCAACGCGGCTTAAGAGCACACAAACAGCACCAGCGCGAGGCGATGAGTCGGGAGGAACACGTACGTTAAACTCAGGCTGGTTAACGTAAACAACACGTACATAGGACTAATTTACTCGTTGAGTGCACTTGCTGCTGATGCCAACTCGGTGCTTTTCGCAGCGCTTCCTCAAGTGCGCGGTCAAATTAAGTTAAAACGCAGGAGACGTGTTGTTGCTCTCCCGGCATCACTGCGGGAGACGAAACGCTGCTTCGGTGTTACCGCAAACAACCGCATTTGTAAAGTTTATCCGGTATTGGTAACATTTCATACCTGTTTTGACGCTTCCGCCGCCATTTTAAAAAACAAACTTGTGCCGTTGAGTGCGGTGTAATCGAGTGATGAATGCTCACCGTCGATGGGTTCACCTGTCTGCAGCTGAAGGCATTAATAATCGACCTGGCAACCTGCGTACTGTCCGTACAGGACAACGTTTTGGTAGGAAAGAGGAAATCCCCGGAATACAATTGTTACACATTTGAAATGTGTTAACTGTCGTAAAGGTTGACATATTTTTTATTTAATTTGTATAATTTGCGAGTGTTTCAGGCTCCAAAATAGTGATTTCTGCCCAGATATTCCTAATATCTACATAACATAAATAATATAGTAACATTCCGAAATGTAGTTTACTGGACAGCAAAATTCAGCAAAATTGCCGTATTGACTGAAGTCCATCTTGACCCACCTGTTCAGTTGCATTCCATTCAGCCCCGCCCCCCCCCCCCCAAAAAAAAAAATCCCAACAAACTAAATGTTCATAGGAACTTTATTTTTAATACTTTGTTAGAATCATTGGTACCAGATCACATACATTTAATTAAACTTAAGTGTGTCAGCAATATATCAAGACAGATGTATTTCTAATCTTATATAGATTACTAAAAATATGAAGTAAAGGCCGATAAATGCTGAAGGGATGGTAATATTATATTCGTACAACCTATTGGATGGATGCTATAGTGTTCAAACAATAAACAGCCCTTTTGGTTGTTTTCTTTTGAGTGACAACTAAAATGTGTCTTTCAATGGAAATTTCTGACAAGCTTTCACAACAATATTCAGCATCAATAAAAATGGACTAAATCCTGATATGAATAACAAGCTGGTGGTTCCTCCTCAGCATCGTCACCCTGCCCTCTAGTGTCACCATGAGGTCGAGGATCTGAAATGTGAAGCTGCTCGTGCCGCCAGCCTGGGAAGGCACCACACCTTGGTTATACACTACATAATAAAATAAGAAAAACACAGGGGATTCATAGGCTGAGGTTTGGTTTATTACTTTATTAGATGTTAAGAAAAATCCACAATGAAACAAAATCATTTTCTCAGGGTGTACATGAAATCAGAACAACACCGCTACTCGGGACAGATGGGATTTGGGAACAAAGAGGAAGAGGAAGGAGAGTCGAGGTGGGAATGAAAAGACGAGGAAAACTCTAGTTTTCAGTGCGGGGTATGTTCTTCAGACCACAGTGCAATCGCCCGTCAGTGTCGTTCCAAATGCATATAGCCTCACTGAATGCATTTTCTCATCATACATGTTTTTCGTTGTTTTTTCCTTTTAAGGCGGCCTATCACAATGGAAGAATCAAATGGAGAAAGGTGTGATGCATTTCTTCCAACTCCCATGCAAGTGCTCTTTGTGACTCGGCTTCTTGCACACATTCACTCACAGTCATGAACATTCTTCCAATCACTGAATTAACCTTGTATTTTTATTTTTTTTAACTAAAATATTTTGTTAAAGCCAACATAAAAAAAGCCGAGTGTGATGTTTGCATGCTGCATTTTCAGAGATGTTTTTTTTAAATTTTTTTTTTTATCTCACTCAAAAGGAATCAACATGCAAAATGAACTTGACTTTTCACCGTATATTCTTGAATGTTGACATGCGCCATGGTATTGCATAGAACTCCACATTGCTTATGCAATCAACAATGGCTTAGTTCTTTTTTATTTCTCCCTTAAAACTAGCTATAAGTCAATGACAGTCACCTCTGGTTCTTTCCAAGCAAACCAGAGTTGTTCCGATACTGATGCCAGTATCAGAAAAGCTTCCGATCAGGTCCATATAAAGTTATATCACAGGATCTGCCCGATCGGTACATGTGCAACTCTCAACGGGGATGACACACAAGTGTGATGCCTTGCTCGTTGGCTACTTCCACGGACAGAAGCAGCTAACGAGTGAGCCGTGTCGCTTCTCTCTCATCTCTGTTGAGAGTTGCGAGAGAAAAGCGGAACGTTAGCCAGAGCAATCAAAATGTTAGCGCTGGCAACAGTTTACACAGAACAACCTGTCAAACTAGTAAATAAAGGAAAGTTCAATACCATTCATTCCCTGTATGCATTTGTCCGGTACTGGGCCGATTAGCAAGTTCAGGTGTCGGGAAGGAAAAATAAATGGTATCGGAACATCTCTAGAAAGAACTCCAGTCAATAACATCTGCTCTACAATCAAAGAAAGGTTTGACATTAATGCATCAATGTGTGTAGATTATGCAGTATGCTCATATCAAAAGATTCCTGAGTGTCTGATGACTGTCAAAGAAAGGTGACAAGACCCTGAAGTTGGATTACCTTTCATTCAGCTACTTGGGTCTTTTTTTAATTGAAGTGGCATTGGACTGAACAAACCTATGGTTGTGCAAACAATCTTTGGAAATGGCCTTGTTGAAAAATTTAATTTCTGCCAACAAATCCCACTAAATGCTCCAACCTGTTCCTTTAGATCGAAAGGAAATAAAACAGAAATGCACTGTTGAACTTTCAAAAGCACGGGTCACAAGTAGGGCCAGTCCAACCACACCTCAAAGGGTTTTACAGCCAACGTGTTTCAAATTCAGAGAGCGCTAACGCGTTTGCATTTCCGTGAACGTACGTCTCTGCATACGTTCACGTTTCTCTGAGATAAAGTTCTAGTACAGCCATTCTGAACCAGTGCCTTCACAAGTTCTGTTGCCAACACAAACACACACACACACACACACACACACACACACACACACACACAGAGACATTACTCAATAAGATATATTGTAAACCAAAAAAAATAAAAAACACCTTGTATGAAGAAAAAACAAAAAGCATTTGTACCTTAGTGTAATTCTGCCATGTTTTTTTGTTTCGCCACTTATTTTGTGATACGTTTGTGTAGTTGAGCATCTGTACTTCCTGCTTGGGGACCAGTGACTGAATGGATGTGTAGTAACGTGAGATTGAATACCTGCAGGTGTTTCTGCTTCGGCTGTTACAGGCCTGACAACTAAGAGGTTACCGTAAAGTCAAAAGCAAGCCACATTAGGCTAGACCCGCCATCATTTTTCCTCACAATTTTCGCAAAAAAAAAAAAAGGTAATCATGGAGTCTGACGGTCTGGACTACAAACAAAACTAGGCTATGCTGTCTACTTATCATAGCCGGATTATGGAACTGCAACTTCAAAAAGGTTTTTGAACATATTTATAGCACCAAATAGTCTGTACCATAGAAATCAAAACGGTTTCATTCAGTTGTAACACAGGTTTCTGCAGAAATGGCTGTAGTCTTTTCACGATGGGTCTTTACCCCAAAACATAAACTTTTTTTTGTCTTTTCGTATTCCCCAGATTCTTTTACAGCATTGCATTTCAAGTAGATTATTAGTATTTTTTTTCCCAACAAAACGTTTGATTTCCTGTTTTTTATAAAGGATTTTTTAGTTTTTTTGCCTCACAAACCCGTACTATGTCTACTACTAGCTCTGTTCACCATTCAAAAATCAGACTCATTTATGATAACTTTTCACACACGGGGAGTTTAGGGATATTGAGAAGAAAGCTGCACACATTCTCTACTTCACATTCAGAAAGTCATCGCAACACACACTTTTGTTTTTTGTTTTTATTAAACTCTCAAATTCTTACACAACTCAAAAAAAAAAGGCCAGCATCCTTGTATTATTCTTTCTGAACACAAGATGGAAAGTAGAGGATGCGATAGCAGTCGTTTCACACAACTAGAAGAAGGAGTGAGACTGGCTGGACGAACACATGCACAACCATTCAGATACCACCGACGACCGGGATCCGAGCTCAAAAGGAAAAACGGTGGGAACAAAACCGACGAGGATAGAACAAAAGATTGTCCCTACTACCTAACTGTGAGACGTGAATGAGGACCAGTGTACAGAAGAATCAAATGAACACATTCTAAAACGCCTAAAATGCACGTCTGCACATTGCGTTACTGAAAGACAGAACATATTTTTGGAGTTTTCCTATTTTCTCTCACTTTTTGTTGATCCGATTGTTGATTACACACGGTTTTAAGTTAGTAAATAAAAACCTGCAGGGTTATGCGTGGGTGTTTTTTTGTTTTTTGTTTTTTTTGTTTTGGAGCAGTGTGTCAGAAAATGAGCCTACATTAGGTTTTCCAGCTCTGAGATGACCCTGAATCGTTGCTGGTAGAGGTCCAGTCACAGAAGGAGAGGATGGTTTCCTCTCTATGATGGACATCATCTGCAGAACTGGAGTATTCAAATGTTGCTGCTCCCTGCAGAGAGAAGTCAGACAAAGAAGTTAGACTGTTATCCACGCTGCAGCCGTTTCAAAACTGACCGGTCGGTCACAAACACAAATGGGGATGCTATTTACATGGCTCACATATTGTGATGGCCAGAAGTACCGGATACAGGTCTGTCTCTTGGATGTAAAAGACATACTTTGGATTTTGTCTGTAGTGAGATTGTGTGTGTTTTTAAGCTTTGTTTATACTCGCGCGAGGCCTCTGCTCAGATGGCGCGCAAGCTACAAGCACGGAGTTATCGGCAAAGCGCCATACACCATCCTCCTCAATGCAGAGGACTTGTAATCAACTGTAAACTCATATCCATGGACACACTTAAGTGCCTTTATACGATCCCTGTAAAGAAAGAGGTCAAGTATTAAATGTGTTTCTCCCTCTACTGTAGGCGATACACCCACTATGGAGATGTAAAAACCCACTTCAAAAATCCAAACTGTCCTTTTAACGCCTCGTCGATATTTGGCCAGTCCATCAGCCTTGTTTTCCATGAGCTCCTTGTGTGTCATGGAACCTCGGTCACACATTTCTATGTGATGCCAGAGACACAATGAAGCAGTTCAAGAGTGGAGAATAAGTGGCAGAGGCCGTGCTCACTGTCTCTTTGCTGGTGAATAGATTTCTAAACAATGTAAATATTGTGTAATGACAACAACAATAAATATTGTCTGCAGAGGGTTTAGTGGGTTGATCGATGTATGGTGCAAGATCAGTCCCTTCCAGATCAGTTTTCAGCTACTACAGATATTTACATTCTGTTGTAGTTCGGGGACTGAGTTCCATAAGTCGTCTGTTGCCGACTGACTTCAACTGTTGTATACACCGATCATCTCTCAATTTGAAATAAAATAATAATAAAAAAAAAACATGAACTGTGTCACTGGTTTGGTGTGAATGAAATAAGAAACATTTAAGTGTACCTGTACACTGAGATCCAGGGAAAAGGGGGGAACAGAGTGTGTTCTGCCACCAGCACTCGTCTTGCTGGTTGCCAGTTCCTCCCTGTCCACTCATATTTAACAGAGGGAACTAAACGAGACAAATGAGAAGTGGTTAGTGACTTTCAGAGACATCACAGGTGGAAGACATTTTACAGCTGATGACTGGTTATGAAACACCGTGTGGTTACTTTTGTTTAAAGTCTCACTGATCACAAAATATTAAGAATGTTAGGGGACCCTCACCTCTGGCACATCGCCAACAAAGTCATAAGCAATCCCATACTTGGGGAGCTGACCTGCTGGCCCAGACAAACAGGACTGCTTCTCCCCTGAAGATTCCTCCTTTTGAACCTTGCCAACAGAGACGTCGGTCTGTCCACCTGCAGTTGATGCAGCTGCTGCCGTTTTGCAGTCTAAGCAAATCTCTTGCTCAGCGATGGGCAGGAGGGTACTGGAGCCCTCCTGTGAATCCAGAGAGGTCTGGGCACTCTTCTCCATGCCAGACTTCTTTAATCTGGGTAAGAATTTACCAGATTCCAGTTCTGACTTCCCGTAATAAGGGCCTTCGCATTCCGCATCCTCCTCCAGAGGTTTGAGATCTGCCTGAGGATCATCGAAGACGTCCAGCGGCACCTGGACGGGAAAAGTCGTCTCCTCTTTGTCAGTCTCAGCCTCTGAATCACTCACTCCGCCAGGAGATAACTCCGAGGCCGATATCGGTCGGAAATGAGTCCTGGGGGAGATGCGAATGGCCCTGTACTGCGTCCGGTTGATGCCATATATTCGTGGGTGGAAGGCTTCGTTCTCAGAGTCCGAGCAAAGAATGGATTTGGGCTTGAACCCCGGACTGAACGAAGCCATGTCCTCGGGCTCAAAAGAACACTCAACATGGAGCACTTGAGAGAAGGGACTGTTCAGGTTGAAGGATGCAAACGGGTATTCTAAACCGTGCTCCTCACTTTGCAAGCCTCCGTAAGATCCAAGCAAATCTTCATGGAAGATGAAAGAAAATCCCTTATTCAATCCGTCTCCGCCTCCTCTGATGGCCTGGTCACTCTGCCCGAAGGACACAAGAGGCCTCCACAGGGGCCTGTGCCCGGGGGCAAAGCAGCTGCCAGTGTTCATGAACACATCTGTGCCAGTGATGGTAAGCATGTCTGAGCTGGAAGCAGATGCAGCTGCAGCGGCACACTGTAGCAGGCTGTCCTGGGTGTCACTTGGCGGCACGACGGCCCAGTTCTTATCACCGCTTAGTGTCTTCAACTCTCCGTACACCCCTCCCAGGATGAATGATGTACTCTCCTTGTCAGAGTTCAAATCCCAGGGTTTGGACGGAGTCATGTAATCCCCAGCACCATCTACCTTGGAGAGTTTGTTTTTGGCTAAGTCCTGTTCCTTCTTGCCTTCCCAAAGGTGATACTCTGACCTCTGCACTGCTTTTTTCTGAGGCCCTTGAATCGGAACTTCTTTCGCCTGCACTTCCAGACAGCTGCAGCAGTAACCGCCTGACTCATCGGAGAATAGCCCCTCGCTCGGTTTCTCTGCTCCTGGCGTCGACATTACAGATTTGTCGTCTCCTATTGCAGTCCAAATGTCCTTTCTTATCCCTGAGCTGTAGTCATCCCCGTGTTGGTTTGCGTTGTCCGAAAACATGCCAGTGCTGTACCGTTTACTCTCAACCTCTTCCAATGCGATACCACAAATGGACTCCAATTTGGATTTTTTGGTGAGGGTCTTGTTGGATGCTGTACTAACACTGACCTCCTCACACTTGCGGCCAGAGTTTTCTTGCAAAAAATCCAAGATCTCCTCCTCCAGATATGTACCAGAGAGAGGAGGGATTACACGATCAATCTCCTCGTTGCCAATTTGAGCAGCATCCTCCGTCGGAACATTTCCTTGCTCGTTGTCTGACCGAGTCTCCTCTGAATGGGACCACGGACTGCAAGTTCGTGTCGAAAGGTTAGAACAGTGTTCAGTTTCGTCAAAGGCACTATTTTTGGTCCATATTAGCAAACGAGACTGTTTATTAGAATGCGGGTCCAGACAGCTACTAGAATCTGTGTTGTTTTCGTGACCAACAGCAAGCGAGTCGCGGGGAAAAGGAAGAGTGGGGCTGTCATACTGCAGCTCGAAAAGAGAGAAGCAGGACGAGTTTAAACCAGACGGTTCACTGGTGGCTTCAGAGACGGCCGGCTCCTCCAGATTTCCAGACAGCTTGCTCAGGGTGAAGGAAACACTATCAAGGAGGGGGGAGAGTCGGATGGGAGAGTCTCCCACAAAGCTTTCTCCATCTATGTCTTCTGAAGTAGACGGCGAATAACATCCCCACACTTGAGCCATGTTTTTCAGATCCTCCATGAAGAATCCAAAAGATCCCGGAGCGTCCTGCGAGTCGGCCCGTATTGCACTTTTCCCTTGCTGCTCAAGGCCCTCTAACACTAAACAACATTCTGCCTCCACGTCTCCTTGCTCTTTGCTTTTTTGTCGAATCATGCTTAAGATCCGACTCTCTTGTATAGAGTCTGAGGCACTAGTATCCAATATGGATTGATAAATGTCAACTTCATAGAAGTGAGTGAATTCAGACAGATGCTTGTCATCTAAATCTCTACTATCCTGTGGCTGAGGGCAGCTTGAGGTCCCAGTGAGTTCAACAGTTTCATCTTCTGCTTCGCCGGGCCCTTCCACAAAGTGCCCATCCACAAACGAGCCTGCTGTTAGGTATGCCCTCTGGTAGCTCTCATTGGCAATGCAGATTCCCTGGATTCTCTCCGGCAGCCTCTCCATGTCGGTTGACAAAGCAAAGCCATCAGGAGAGTCTACCTTCTTTCGATATTTTGTTTCCAGCTTGCTTTGTCTGCTGCTGAAAGGTACAAAATACTCTGTGATGGGCTCAGTGTACCAAAGTGGCTCCTCCATGTATTCTTTTTTGTCTCTGGCCTCAGCTCCGGACTCTTTCGCCTCCTTCCAGCCTGGATCTTTTCGAATCTCCTTCAGAGGTCTCTTCCCCTTTTTGTAAAGCTGTGGTTGTTTGGCAGCGCCTCCAGTGGCGCTGCTGCTGCTCCCTCCTGTGTTCCTTCGCTCCTCTCTGTCGATTACCTTCACCTGAAGCTTCACCTGCCCGCTGTTGCGTGTTCTCTTATTCTTTGCAGCCTCCCTTGATTTGTGCCTGATTCTAACTGCCTTGCTTCTGGACGACTTCAAGTCACCCTGGTTCCCACTTGAGTTTGAGCCCGCCTCGCTGGAGCCAGAAGACCAGGATCTGGGTCTGTATTTGCCCTCAGATCGGTGTCTCGTCTGTCTCTTGGAGTGGACGGTAGATTTCTCCTCTGCTGCTGCACCACCACCACCATGGTATCGATTTTCTTTCTCCTTATTGCTCCGTCGTTGCTGGCCTCTTTCGTTGGCCACAGTGGTGATGGCGCCACAGGCTTCCAGGTTTCGCTCCCTTGCAGTCTCACCTTCACTGTTGCAATCTTTTGGGGAAGAGGTGTCTGTGCTGGTCTGCGGGGCTGCGGAGGAAGATGAACTTGAGTATGTGCAGGCCTTAGCCTTGTTCCACACCGTCATGATCTCTTTTAGACAAACAGGTTTCTCTGACAAAGGAGGAAAGGCTTCATAATACCTGCAGTCACAACAGACAAGAGAGACAACTTGATTTCAATGCAGTCACAGCAGTATAGTTCACACAGCAGACACTTTTTGTGAACACACATATTCATAGATCCACATTATCCATGTTGAGGCTTACATTTCCACCTGGTCCTTTGAAGAGGGGGACTCAGCTCGCTCTGGAGACTGAGAGCCATCAGATTTCTTTTGAATCTGTTTTTCCTCTGTAAAAAGCATTGAACATTAAGACATGTTATTGGAGCAATTGTTATTCCAAAACTTTATATTTTTATAAATATGATGATAAAGGGTGTGAACCAAACCTTTCTGTTTGTTTTGGATGTCCTTTAGTTTAGAGCAAAGCTCTTCAACCAGGCTCTCAATTCCAGAGTTCTGCACAAATGACAAAGAGAAGAAACTGATTTTTGAGAACTCAAACGTAATATTATGAACGGTTGATATCAATCTTGTAACATGATGTTCTCATATATTTGTGAATGTGACACATAGGGATGCAAAACTCAGACTTGTTCAGTCCCGACAACAATACCTGTGGTTTAGGTGTCAGCCGTACAGAGTACGATCTGATAGCCGTGTTTAACACGCCTCACTGTGTGGAAGTGAGGGGGATCATTCTGAATCTGTGCAGCAACATCAGGCTTCACTTCAACATTGCTTTCCTAACTATGTAAAACTAAATGCAACATTCAAATTAATACATAAATTAGATGTAAATTTACTGAATTGTTATTTGTCATTAAAATAATAAAGAGAGGGTGGGTAAAAAGAAAACGTCAAAATGAACAGGAATTATAATTCTTGTGTAAAACTTTTTAATGCAGCAACAAATTAAACAAGAATTAAAAAGCAGGAGGGATCGAACCGTCATTTTTGTGATTAAAGGACGACACAGTTTCTGGTCAATATCATGGTAATGGAGTATTACTGGTACTATAGTATAGTGATGTGTATTGTAGTGATCAGTTGGCTTAACTAAATCCTGCCCAGAGATTTTAAGGGGCACACCGAGTAGCAGCCCTAGAGTCTTTGCAGAAGTTTTGCCTTTTATAAACAAAAATACAATACAATATACAAGCTATGAAGTAAACACAAAAGAATAATTTAGTTTCTTACTCCAAAACATGTGTAACAAGATCCAGTAGCCTTAGGTGAGAATGCCGGCCCCCTAATGTGACCCAAAAGAAAGAGTGAAAGGTTTGGAGTTGACACAAGCCAGCTGACTTGTGAGAGCTTAGGCATGTTCGGCCATGACAGCGCTATATTTAGCTATGGTGTAGAAATGCTTTAAAAAAAAATCATTGTGGTTCCACAACCATCTTCTGTCTCCCCTACATGATAACGGAAATAATTGATATCTTCTGGGTCCAGGCTACAAGGCTAATGACACCAATGACTCTCTCCAGGAAAAGTCGGGGCCCTGTATGCAGCTAGCCGCTTCAATTCCTGTCCTGCAAGTTTATAGAAAAAGAAAGGTGAGGCTGCGAAGAAACAATAGTAAACATGCTAACTTAGCATACATTCCTCGTCAGCCTGTCCAAATAAATTGGGCAAAGAAAGCTTTAACCACATTAAACTTAGCTTTATTAAATGTCAGGTCTCTGTCAGGAAAAACATTTTTAATCAATGATTTTATTGTTGGGCACAAACTGGACATTTTGTTTTTAACTGAAACTTGGTTAAATCAAGATAACAATGCAGCTGTTCTTATTGAATCAACACCTCCCAACTTCAGTTTCATGAGCGAAACAAGAGCGCATAAGAAAGGAGGTGGAGTTGCTATTTTATTTAATGATTCTCTTCAATGCAAGCAGATGTCCTTTGGTCATTTTAGTTCTTTTGAATATGTGGCTCTGAATTCCACTCAAGCTTTATTCCTAAACATTTACAGACCACCTAAATACTGTGCAACCTTCTTTGATGAGTTTACTGAACTGCTGTCTGTAATCTGTATTGATTTTGACTGTGTTGTTATTGTTGGTGATTTTAATATCCATGTTGATAATCCCCAGGACAGAGATTCTATAGAACTATGTGGTGTCCTTGATAACTATGATCTGACTCAGCATGTGACAGGACCCACCCACAACAAGGGGCACACTCTGGACCTAATCATCACCAAAGGTGTAAACATTTCCAAGGTTGCTGTGACTGATGTTGCACTCTCTGATCATTTCTGTGTTTTTGAGAGTGCAATCTCCTTGCACACAAATGTCCAAACCAAGGTTGTGACAAAGCGTTACATCTCTGAAAACACCAGTGAACTATTTATTCAGAAGTTCTCCTCCACACCAGCCCTCTCTTGCCTCTCAGTCAATGAGCTTGTAGATGGCTTCAATTTTAAAGTAAAAAATATTATTGATGCCATTGCACCCACTAAAGTGAAGGTTGTCTCGGGTAAGCAAAGATCTCCTTGGAGAAATGCTACGCTGGTCAAAATAGAGAAACGAGAGTGTCGGAAAGCTGAGCGCAGGTGGCGAAAAACTAATCTCCAGGTTCACTGTGACATCTATAAAGAGAGACTTCGCAATTATAATTTGGAACTTAGAAATGCAAGGCAGTCATTCTTCTCTGACATCATAACCAAAAACAAGAACAATACACGCGCCTTATTTGCTACTGTCGACAGGCTAACAAACCCTCCAGTGTCTGTAGCTGCTGAACTCCAATCCACCTGGGCATGCAATCAATTTGCCTCCTTTTTTACTGACAAAATTCAGAAAATTAGACAAGCAGTCAGTGCCTCCACACCAACCACAGGATATGTGTTGTCCCGATCTCTGAATAACATCCATTCAAATATCATGACACAATTTCATTCAATCGACCGTAGAAGCCTAGAAGACATTATACAACATCTGAAGTCATCCTCCTGCTGCTTGGATATTCTACCAACACACTTTTTCAAAAAATATTTCAAACTGCATGACCACTGATCTCTTACATATTGTAAACACATCCCTTCTCTCAGGTGTCTTCCCACAAGCCCTAAAAACTGCAGTTATTAAACCGCTCCTAAAGAAGGCTAGTTTAGACTCCGCAACGATGAAAAATTATAGACCAATATCAAACCTCCCATTTTTAAGTAAAATAATTGAAAAAGCGGTTTTCCAACAGCTGACCAACTTCTTGGCCGTAAATAACTGCTTTGATGTTTTCCAGTCAGGCTTTCGACAGCACCACAGTACTGAAACTGCTCTTGTTAAGGTTTTCAACGACATCCACTTAAACAGACAATGGCAGAAGTTCAGTCTTAGTGTTACTGGATCTCAGTGCTGCATTCGACACGGTCGACCATGCCATACTCCTAGAAAGACTAAACATCTGGGTGGGACTCTCTGGCACAGCACTTAACTGGTTTGAATCCTACTTGAAGGACCGAGAATACTTTGTGTCTGTGGCTGATTACACATCAGAGCTGACTAAAATGACATGTGGTGTTCCCCAAGGTTCAATACTGGGGCCTCTTCTGTTCAACATCTACATGCTTCCACTAGCTCAGATTATGGAAAGCAACAAAGTGTGTTATCATAATTATGCAGACGACACACAAATCTACATAACTATGTCACCAGGGGACTATAATCCCATACAAGGGCTGGGTAACTGCATTGAACAAATCAACAACTGGATGTGCCAGAATTTTCTTCAATTAAACAAAGATAAAACAGAAGTAATTGTTTTTGGTACCAAGGATGAACAATTGAAAATCACCGCTCAGCTTTAGTCACCGATGTTAAAACCCACAAACCAAGCCATAAATCTAGGTGTAGTTATGGATTCAGACCTCAACCTGAACAGCCATATCAAGACAATTACAAAATCAGCCTACTATCACCTGAAGAATATATCAAGGATTAGAGGACTTATGTCTCAACAGGATTTGGAAAAACTTGTCCACGCATTTATCTTCAGCAGACTGGACTACTGTAATGGTGTGTTTACAGGTCTCTGTAAAAAGTCCGTCAGAAAGCTGCAGCTGATTCAGAACGCTGCAGCTCGAGTCCTCACTAAGACCAGGAGGGTGGATCACATCACTCCAGTTCTGATGTCTTTGCACTGGCTTCCTGTCCAACAAAGAATTGACTTTAAAATCCTACTGTTGGTTTACAAAGCACTGAATGGTTTAGGGCCAAAATACATCTCTGATCTGCTGCTACCTTATGAACCATCCCGACCCCTCAGGTCGTCTGGGACCGGTCTACTTTCTGTTCCCAGAGTCAGAACTAAACATGGAGAAGCAGCGTTCAGTTTTTCTGCTCCACATATCTGGAACAAAGTCCCAGAAAGCTGCAGGTCTGCTGAGACCCTCAGCTCATTTAAATCAAGATTGAAGACTTTTCTGTTTGCTGCTGCCTTTAATTGAACCACATTCAATTAATATATTAATCAATTTCCTGCATTTCTGCATTTTACTACTGTATTTTATTTCTTACACTGTTCTTAATTGCTGTTAAATCTCCTTTTCTTTTGCCTTATGTTTTGATGCTTTTAATGGTTTTAAAAGGACTGCACAATATATCGCCATTTCCTCCGGGACCGAGTCCGTGCAAGGCGTACACTATAAAACGCAGATCGGCAGAGATCTTTTCCAGACGTGGTTTGTGTGCGAGTAATTGCAGAATTGCGGCAGTGTATGGTTGATTGCGTACAGCGTAATGTCTCAGGGAGACATCGATTATTGTTTCAATGTATGTTTTAAATCTCCTTTACTTTTTACTACTGAATTTTATTTCTTACACTGTTTCTTTAATTGTTTTTAAATCTCCTTTTCTTTTGCCTTATGTTTTGATGCTTTTAATGGTTTTATGTGAAGCACTTTGAATTACCTTGTTGTTGAAATGTGCTATACAAATAAACTTGCCTTGCCTTGTAATAAAAAGGGCTAAGCAACAGTAGAAGTGATTGCCTCACTATGTTCTGAGACACTGAATGTTTACTACATATCCTGTTTAGCTTAGATCCCTCTCACATCGAGCAGCATGACGCGTGAAAAACAAAACAAACAAACACGCTTCCATCAAGTGGGCACAGTGGAAGCGAATGGCCTCAAAGCAACTCTCCTCCGCTACATAGCTGCTCCTCATTACCAACCCTGCCAGACACTTTAGCTCCCTCGTTTCCTGTTCACTCTTCCAGAAGAGAATATTCCTTACCATGCCACCTCATGAGAAGCGAAGCAAAGTTTTCTCCTGCCCTGCGTTTCCTCTTGCATCATTGTGCTAATGCCGGTCAGCTGACAGCCGACCGACTACGCCGCTCACTGCTGCGATTCGTTGCAGTGTGTGCTGGTTAAAAAATAGACTGCAGAATCCAGTCCCTGGAGAGGAGCTCAACACTCCTCCTTTTGCCCGCCCCCCCCTTCAGCTTTATGTTGTGTCACTCTCAACTAAATCACACCTCCCTTACTACTGCTGGCCACCGGCGAAAATGTCAGCAAATCTCTCTGGAGCTTTTTCAGTCACACAAAAGGTATGGAATAAAAATGAGTATATTTCTGGGACATGTTAGGATAGCATTTGCTTTATGTCAAGAAAAAAAAAAAACTTTGAAATACTGACCTTAATATAACCATTGTAATGAAGACTAACTGAAGGTGTGGCCACCCAGGCAAATGAGGGTGCGATGCCTGGGCAATGAAGATCTTCCCTTGTTCAATGCTTTAGCCTTCCACATTGACATAGCTTTATTCAGTGTCTATTCACCGTGACTCATCCAGTTAATATCTGCATGACTGCACCATAACAAACAACAAGGAATACTACAGCAAAATGTTCCGGACAAGCCTTCTGTACTCAGAAAGCGTTTTATCTTACAGTTTCACATAAGAAGGGGCCGGTCAAACTGTTCCAGCTTCAATGCACGCGTAATGACTCGCTTGCATTCCTCTGAAGCCAAAGTGATTCAAACTGTTGTTTTATTCCACAGAAAAGAGTCAGACTGAGTGGTAATGATGCTTACCTCATCAGATGCAGAGCGGAGGCATTGCACAGCAGCTTGCTTCTTCATTTCCTCCAGACTCAGGTCGGTCCCTCCTTTCTTCTTACTCTTGCCCCATTTCTTCCCAGTTCCCTTCTCCCAGCCCAAGAAGATGTCGTTTTCCTTTTGCAAAAAAAAAAACAAAAAAACGGGAGAAGTCAGTCACAGTGAAACAAAAGAAAAAGCATAGAAATATTACACAAATTACATAATAAATGACTGTAAACATTTCCCATACAGGCTTTATACCATCAGCACACAAACACGGTAAACTTGCATATAGCCTATTTCACACAGGAATGTGGGGTCGTTATTCTGCCTCGCCGTTCTGTATAAAAAGGTACGAACACAGAATGGAGGGGGGGGGACAGAGTTGCTCTGCCATTAAGCGGGCAGCGGAGGAAGTCACAGAGGCGAGACGACGTCTGTGTAAAAGCGACAGCCGGCACGGCGGAACTACACTCGCACACACATTAGACGCCAACGCCGTTGTGTTACACATCACGACTCTTTTGCTCCCAGAATGCCGGCATGCTATCTAAAATCCCACACTGGGGTGACATTGCTGCTTGGTTCAGTGTAAAAAAAGGCAGAGCCGTCGCGATGGCGGATCTGACTTAACTTCTTTATGGTGGAATCGCTGTGTGAAACCGGCTTATGTCAGTTTAGTCCTCGGTACAAGTGCCATGATGTGAAAGAAAAGCTCCATTGTTAACTTCTTGATGTCTTCCTCTAACGAGGCCATTATATTGACACACTCACTTCCCTTCCTGAACAAAGCCCACTGCTCACTCTTTTGACAACGCACAACACAAACAATGACAAACAATCATTTTCTACGCTTTTGACTTGACTAGGAATGCTTAAAGATTGTGAGAGCCCACCTGGTCCTGCAGGTCATAGTCGTAACTGTCATGCAGGAGAAGGCTGAGGACGTAGCGGGTGTAAATCATGGCATCAATCCCGCACTTCTCAAGCTCCTGGCCGAGCCAGCTTTGAACTGGACCCAGCGACTGGAGCAGGGACATCTCCGAGGCAGGCAGGGGGCCCAAGAGGGGGTAGGGGCAAGAGAGGTTTTCAGGAGGAGCAGGACCGTCTGAATCGGTGCTCACGGGACGCATGGGACCTCAGGTGTTGGCCATTCTCAGGTGAAGCAGCATTGTGATGGGTAGTTACTGTCGGGTGGTCGGTGGAGAAGGGTACAGAGAGAGAGGACGAGGCAGAACCTTGGGAAGAGGGGGCAGTCACTCCAGCAGGACGCACTGAAGGGGCTCTACATGGGGAGGCATGTAGGATGGTGTTTTTTTTAATTATTGCTTTGAGCAAAAAGGGGATTTTACTCGTCAGGCATGGCTTGTGCTGCTGATAGATCTCAGCTGCTGAGCAAAACACGGGACGTGTTTGCGTCTCAGTCGGAAGGGTCCATTGTGGGGCTTCGTCTTACTTCAACGGCACAACCTGAAACAGAGCAAATAATTATCAGTTTCACTGCGATATTTTCAATGCTCAATGCAAGCGCTTGAAAAAAACAACAAGACATGGTCAAAGACCTTATACACAACCCCGACACAGAACCAAACAGAAGGAATCAAGGCGTCTTCATATTAAAAGATGCATGAAGGGATGATGGAAATGATTTTAAAAAAGGGAGACAAACAGTGAGACAAAAGCTCATACAGATCCTACCACGGCATATAAATCTTGTTCCTTCTCCCAAAGGATGTAGCCTGTTCATAGCCTTGCTTACCAGCACGTTAATGGGCTCCTTAGAGAGCATGAGCTCTTTAAATAATGTAGACAGCAGTCACAATCATGATCACACATTATGGTGGTAAGCCCTGTGTAAAGTGAGTAACAGGTCAACAGGGCGATGTGAGTTATTGAAGTGCTTAATGAGCCTCGTGTTAAGGACATGCAATGTAACACAAGAAAGTGATAGGCCATATGAAACACCTTGATGATAGCAAGGTTTTATAAAACTCCTACAACAGGAAGCACCACTTATTCCCTCCCCATACAACTACAAAAAAAGAGCTGCATAGTTTAATTTGAGAGCAATAAAACCAAATACGTCCTGGGTTAGTAGCCATGACAAAACAAGAACCAGCAAACCCCAGCGGTTGGGTATAACAGTGGGCGGCAGGGGAACCCTTGCTGTCAAATTAATGAGTTCAGTTTAAGAGCAGCGAATTAGGGAACCGACATGAAGAGCAAATGGAGGCTGCGCCAATTTGATTGGCTGGCCCGGTCGTCACTCATCAGTTGGATACATAGGCTAGCCATAGAGGCGTCAATGAGGCAATATTTATGTCGTATGCAACCATACTGTTTGAGCAAGCCATCCATCGAGGAATATTATCAGATAAATAAATACAGATGGACAACAGTTAAAAGGTTAGCTAGCTTCATCGCTAATTGCTCAGGCTAAATATGGCTGACCAGTGTCTACAGCCCAGCTGTTCATTGAACGCACACTAGCCCCGAAAGCTAGCTCCTGACTGCACTGTTCACCGACCAACTTTATCACACAACCCGCTATTTAATGAGATTTCTCTGACATCGAAAGGAACGAGATAATGCAGTTTGTGTCGTGTTAACTTGCGGATTCGCCTACTTTACTTCGGGTGCATGGTAACTCTGTGCAAACATGTAACGTTATGGATTAACGTCACTGACATTAGCGTTATATTGCTGGGCTATGTGCGGCAATGCAACCACAGAACAGCCAGGCGAAATATTTAAGATAATGTCACGTTGTTGGTGTCATTGTTGTGATGATTGACCACAAAGTCGGAGGTTAGGTGACTAACGTTGTTCTGACTCGTGGTACTAACGTCGGTTAGCTCGCGTCACAAGGTTAGCTGAACCAGCGACCTTTAACGTGAGGTAACGTGAGCTAAATTAGCCGAGTTAGTGAGAGCTAACGTTACTGCTGCTGTCAAACTGTTTATTAGGACGTTTAAAGTGAACGTTACTTGACATGCTTTATTTAGGTTAGACAGGATGGAGGAACTTGCGATCTAACGTTAATTGATGTAATGCTAATAACTAACGTTACGTCTATATGTATAGTTATGTCGGTCAGGTGAATTGTTTCTATTCAGTGACATTAGAGCCCGACGGGTCTCCATTAACTAACGTTAGCTAGTTAACAGTTCACGTTAGCTAGCAAGCAGCAACACGTGTACGTCAGGCCAAGTCTAAACTTTCAGTCGGAAACGTAGCTAAAGTCAGGACAATATTTCAGAGATATAAATGTAAACGAACGTCAGCTAACGTTAGCTTTCTTGTACGCTTGTTGTGATCGAGAGGAGGAGCGGCTGCTCCAGAGCACTGTCAGACGTTTCCCATCAAAATGTACGCCATATCGTCACACAGCGAAATAGTAAACTGCTTACAAACACAACACTAAACGGGGACAAAAACACCACAGTGCGATAAGAAACCTGCCGGTCCACTGGTGTACGTACCTGCCGTGGGCTGAAGTAAAGAAGAGCGGCTATTTCTCTCCCGCTGCCGTTCCGAGCTCGAGCTCTGGAATCCGCTGCGGTAGCATCGCGTATCATGGACGCCGACAGAAATGGCGCTGTTTTTCACATCCAGTGCTGCTTCAATAGCGTCAATGAAACCGGCGACATTTCGGCTCAAGCTAGCGGAAGGTCATTCGTTGATGACACTTAATACCCAGAACCACAATGTCCGCTATCGAAAATCCTGTTTCATTCAGAGAAGGACTCCCGAACGCGCCACCCTCCGCGTTTGTATCTAGGCAACAAGGCGAATCTCTGCCGTCCTATTCGTTTAAATTAGATTCCTCCGCCAGGGTGTTGCATCAGAAGCCCAACTAGTACTTATCATTTGTACTCAAACTGTATTCAAATGAGGAATGACATTGAGGAGATTAAACTCAGCTCTGAAATTGAATTTGTGATTAAATCCTCGCTCTTTTAAATTTGTAAAAATAAAAACACACAAGCACAAATAACTTATCTCGTATGGGTATATCTACAAAATACACATAACAACATTGTTACAGTTGAAAATTGTTTTTAAATTACTGTAATTATTATTTACTCGACAAAGTATGAATTATTTTCATACAAAGTTATGATGCTTCATAACACAGAGTACATACCTCATCAACATAATCAACAAAATGTATAAATTAAGCCACAACAGAAATAACATTTCTGTGCAATTTTGCCATTTGACTACAGTTTTCAATCTTGCACAAACTGAACCAGTAATAATTCTCCTTAAAAAAGGCAAATGTTCAGTTAAAATTTTGACAAAGCAACCATACATAAACTGATTTAAGATTTTATTTAGTATCACCAGGGCCTCCTATTCTTTATTATCAACCACTGTTTAAAGCAGTGTTGTAGCTTTAATTTTCATAAAGAAGCAACACCATCGCTAATATCAGTACTGCTTTTGTAAAAAAAACCCTCTCTCCCTCTCGAAGCCTCTCGGTTGCCACTAACGACGAAGTGTGTATGTATGTTGGGGGATGGTGCTCATTCTTTAGACTGAGCACCTGCCCCTGATCAAGGGTCCATAGTGTGGCACACTTCATGTGCCCTCCGGCCCCTGGGGTTATGACCTCTGGGACGAGATGAGTCGAGGCCTATTGCACGGCTGTATACTCCTGGCACCACACACACACACACATACACACACGCTTCATTAACAGATGTTATCTTAAAGTGTATGTGGGGTGAGTAAAGAGAGCGTAAAAGAGGTCAAGACAGGAGTGTGTGGAGACTGTGCGTGCACAAAACTACAGTTCCCAATTATGAGTTCTGCTTTTGATCTTTATAGGAAGCCAGAGCAGTGCAGCCAAAGGCCAAACACAAATTGACTCACTGCAACACTGAGGCCTGATCGATGAGGAAGTTGTGCCGGTTTTCAACATTATCCTGCCGCTGATAAAATCTCAACCGAACCTCAGCCACGAGCACAGTAAGATGCAACAACTTAACATTCGCAGACAAACCTCTAAATCTGGTTGCTCTATGCGCTGACAGCTTTCTTTTTTGCCAGCGTTAATTGAAAGTCAATGTGGAGCAGATAGCCCTGTCAAAAGATGCCCCATAATCCTCTCCCAGGAAGAGGTTGGGCAGAGGGGGGATGGGGCGGGGTAAGAGGTGATTTCACTTCGACAAGGACTTGTGTCCCACAAAGCTTTATTGTTGCTTTCCACCTTAACGGTGAGTTTACGGAGCCTTCTGATGTCAAGCTGGTTATCATCCGCAGGGTGGGTCATTAAGGTAAATCCTTTATTAGCAGCTCACGAGTTAGATAAGTAGACATGTGGGACACTGTGCATGCTGACTTGTTTACAAAGGAAATATCAAGTAAAGCATATTGTAAATCAAGGTACAGACCATCATTGATATACCTTAAGAAACTAACATTCTCTGTGAAAAACAGGTTGAACTGATACAATATATTGTACAATATACTCACAAAGCAGTGTTGAGATCTTGAAGAAACAGCATGTGTCCATATATATTAAGGATAACCATGAATAAACATGAAAGGATTAGCCACTTGCCCTGAGTTGATCAAGAGTAATGAGTCACTGAGTCCAGACTTGACTGAAGAGGGCACTCAACATGGTATAGCATCTCACATGGACATGAAGTTCAGGAAGCTGGAACTTGAAGCGTGTATTTTCACCAGTTCTGCTTGAGGACTCGTCTGTTGACCATCAGGTATTGACTGTGGACTGGAATGATCCTCTCTGCACCCAAAAACAGAAACAAAGGCAAAGTTAGATTGATGCAGTGCTTCAACATGATGCATACACAGAGAAGCATTTACTGTCTTAGACTGAGCTCCAATGACCTAGAAGAAACCAGCACTTTATACTTAATACAAAATAATAACTATCAGGTAGAATGGTAAAAAAAACTACACATTTCAGCAATAAGGCATCATCAGCAAGTGTTTAATTTCTGTCGACAGGCAGCCTAAATACACAGATGCCTCCAAAAAATACACTGTGTGCACAATTATTAGGCAAGTTTTATTTTTGAGGATTCATTTTATTATTGAACAACTACAGTGCTCTTGGTCAATTCAAAATGTTAATAAACTTCAAACCTGAATATTTAAGAAAGTAAAACTGAGGTTTTGGCTTTCTTAGGAGAATATCTGTGTGCACAATTATTATGCAACTAAATGAAAAATGTTCCCATCTCACTTGTTTATTTTCATCTGTTAAAGTGAGAATAATAAACAAACTCAAAATTTACAAATAAACGTTATTGATATTTTAAAAAATGTATCTGTTACCAATATAGCCCCCCCCCCCTTCTTTTCAATAACAGTAATAAGCCTTCCATTCATGGATTCTGTCACTTTCTTGATCTGTTGACGATCAACCACAGCCTCCCAGGTGGACTGTTTACCTTCACCGTAAATCACCGTAAATCTCCCGTATAAGAAGGGCCCACAAGTGAAGTTTGAGTTGCACCTATCACACTGCTTACCTCTAATTAGCCTTGACAAGACTGGTGTCTGAGTCATTGGGTCCAGACTTGACTGAAGACAGGTGGGACAGAGTCTCATACAGACAGGGTATGCTGTTCAGGAAACTGGAACTTTAGGCAGGTGTCATGATTTCTGCTTGAAGACTCACAAGTCAATCTGGTGTTCGCTGTGGGCTAGCATGATCCTCCAGCCAGAAAAAAAGACAACACAGAAAACATTAATACTAACAATAATAATAACAGTAACATCACCAATAATATAACTTTATATAACACTTACACAGTTGCAAAATGGTTCTCACAGACTTCACACACAAAACAATCAAACTATAAAAACACAAAACATTAAAGAGGGTGAAACAGAACAAACTTACAAAAGGGTAAACAAAGAGTAGGGTTAAAGATTTCATGAAAAGGTCAAGCTACAAATATGATTCATGAATAAGAAATAGCCATAATACGTATGGTATGTCAATAAAGTCAAAATGAATTCACAGTATGTCAAAAAAAGGTTATTGGATTATGCAATGCCGTCTTATGCAGTGCTTAACATCAAGAATACATGCATACACTGTTTGAACATGAAATGGCTACACAGTGCTTACAAAAATAGAAGACCCTAAAGCCTTCTCTTGTTAAATGAACATACATTAAACTTTACAACAACTTACCACTGTTTATCCTCGACAAAACTCGTATGTATCCAATCACAAGGTTAGACTAGTAGGACAGCAAAGAGGGTGATGAGGTCCATCTGAAGTACAACCGCTGATTGTCGTAATCACACCTGAAAGAAAGAATAAAGAGAAAAAAAAGACAAGGGGTGGACATACATCCTCTTAAGTGAAAGATGAAATCATCTCAAGCATCAACCTTTACTCTTTTCAATGCAAAGGTTGCAAATTAAAATTAAATGGCTAAATTCACAATCAAAAATAAAACCAGTTCCTGACCTGGTTTAGCACGTACCACATATTGTTATCCAGCAACAAAGGTTTGATTCCCGTTGGGCCTTTTGCTGCAGATCATCCCCTCTCACTCCACTGTGGTTACTGTCTCTCTACTTCTGCTGTCCAATAAAACACAAATGACAGAAAATCATCTTTAAAAGTAAAAAAAAAAAAAAACTGTTTGCTTTTAGAATCTCACCGTTTTCCTGGTTCTCATCCAAGTCCATAACCACTCGAGTTTGAATGCAATGTCTGAAAGGTGGCAGGAGCAAATTAATTAAATGTTACAAGATAAGAGTAAATTGTCTTAATTTCCTGCACAAACTGCACATGTACCAATAAAAATGTTCAGATATTTGTTAGAAATGTGTACAATTTACTTACCTTAAAGGAAATTCTTCTTAGCAATGCCACCTGCATTCAACCTACTCTGAAGTTTAACAAAAGCACTGAAACAAAGGCTCAAATTGTCTTTAGGGACAGCTTTATTATCTCAAATGCATGGATAGTAAAGAAGCTCTGTTCCTCCTTGGATCCTACCTACCCTGCTAGTGAATCTGAAATGTTTGTTCTGGGAAGAAATAACGAGCTAAAATTGAATAACTCACTACATGTAATATAAAATCTTTTCTTAGGTCAAACGTCAGGTTTAAACTGAAAGAACAGCCTCTAACAAAACATACTGTTGCTTTGACCTCATTGTTGAAGTTATCAGTAGGCATTAGTAATTTCACCTCGATGTACAATAAGCCAGTTCACATAAATTGGACAGAACCTGAACAACTGCTTATTAGAACAATGAATACCAAAACAAAAGTATATATATATATACTGTTCTGAATGAACACAACACAAACAAACTGCTTATAAAACCAAAAGCTAACTGAAAACATTAAATAATACTTTAAATACTTTAAATAATACTTTTCTGAATATCAACGGTAAACATTGGCACCTTGAAGAGGACCTGCTTCCTATGTAGATATACAGGGCTCAGTCTGAAGTAATGACAACCCAATTATTCTTAGTTTTGACACTAATGAAAATCTATATATGAATACTATATTCCATTACTGCCAATCAATTCTCCTCAATTCTACACACAGGTCCTTTAACAGTTCCGTTGGATAAGTCCGTCTCTAACATGTCTCTCTCCACTCATGATCAGAGACATCCGCAATGAGGGTGAGGACTCTTGGGTTCACTGACAGTTGCTTCTTGTTTTTCTTGGTTTCAACTTTTGTGCCCTTCTCTGGATTGATGAGGAAGAAACACCTTTGTGAACACAAGAATTCATAATCAACCACTAAATACAGTGATTTGCTCGAAATGAAGAAATTTAAAAATATATATACATTACTTTACCTCTGAAGGAACTCAAGTGTGGAGCCCAGAACCACAGGATAGTGGATATTGAGGCAGTAATAGCTTCCAAACATCAAACCGATGGCAGAAATGAAGTTTGGGATTTGGTCATTCACAACCTTGCCGTCGACACTTAGCATGAACTGCCTCGATGCATAGCAGGAGGTTCCTACAAAATAGACGTAGAAAATAATTACAGCAAACCAGCCATTACCATCCAAAAAAAAGTGAAGTGGATCTGGACCAGCAAACACCAGCATTTTGAGCTGGCACAGGTGTTTGAAGAATAAACAACAATAACAGAATGAACAACAAATATGTATTCTTCAAAACCTTTTTTAGCTCAAAATGCTGGTGTTTGCTGGTCCATTTCATTCATTTTGGAGTAGAAGAGTCCCAGTGAAGCCTCAGGAAAGAAGCTGATAGGTCAAACTTAATGGATCTATTACACCGTTATAGAGAAGAAAATACTACTGGGAAGAAACACACCTAGCACTTTATAGCATGACGGTGCATTCCATGCAATATTTCCTTACATTAGTTACGGTTTCTTCAGTAAAAATAAATATCAACTTACCACATACAATGATGCATGGTGTCACCGGCAAGCTTTCCACTTCTACTTCTTTTACCAGACATGTTTCTTCCACATAGTGGAAGAGGTTCTCCTCTTTTTCATCAAAATAGGAGAGAAGAAGGTGCACCATATCCTTCACATCTTCTGAGCAGCCCTCCAACTGTCCTCGTAGAGAGAGCCTTATCCTGATTTTAAAAACGTACGGTAACGTCAGTTCAAAAAAGCTTTATGCAACGGTGTTCTTTCTGTAGTACTTGTAGTACTTTGTCTTAAAGTATTCAAGGCATTTTGTAGACTCCTTTTTTAATTTATACTTTTACATTAAAAGCGTGGTGATTTTAGGACAAGTGGCGTTGTTGTCTTAATTAGTGGTAAAGCTGAATGTTGTGGATTATTATAATCAGACAAGGAAAAAGACAAAGCTTTACAGAAAGACCAGTCCAGAATTGAATTAAGACTTTGATGCTTTTGACTTCTGCACACACCCAAACAGTACTCGGTACCATCTCCCTTGTTTTATTTCAGCATCATGTCCATCATTTCTCTTCCTGTTTGTCACAATGATCAGGTTCAACTCCTTCTTTCCTCCCTGTCTCTCTTTCTCCATTATCTCCTCGCACCCCCTCGTCTTTATCCTTACTACTCCATCTCCCCCCTCCGTCCTCTCTTTTCCACACACTTTTCTTCTCCCCCTCCTTCCTTCCCTGACTTGTACCGGTCTCTGATCGGACCCAGAGATGCAGGGCTTTTGAGGGGAGTTTAATGGCCTGCAGACAGTGCTGCACGCTGAGCTCTGTGTCTTTGACCATGGGCACGCTGTGACCCGCCCGACATGTTGACTATGAACTTGGAGGGACTGGAAATGATTGCAGTGCTGGTAGTTGTGGTCGTCTTTGTTAAGGTGCTGGAGCGGTTTGGTTTGTTAGCAGTCGGCTATGACGGTAAGGAAACTGCAAACTGTTTTTTTTCCAACCACTAGTTGTTGCCCAAGTTTAAAGAGTGCAGTTTTGTGAGACTGTATAACTGTGAGTTTGCCTGAGGACTGGGCTTTCACAAATGAGATGCAAAGAAATGTCTGCCATCCAGCCAGATTGCTTATTTTACTTCCTTTATTTCTGATATTTACTCAATGGAAGAAGTTCTGACTTATTTTCTCTCAAACCGTGCCTCCCTATTGGTCTTTATTAGTGATTCTGTTTTCTTGGTGTAAAATCCTAAACAATGTTTTGATATGAACATGCAAACAGCTTTGTGAAAAAGTCACAAAAGCAACTTTCCTCCATGTTTGGTCCCTGTACGGTGTGTTTGAAGACAAACTGCAGATGTGCAGTTAATTTGTGCTGCCGGTGGTCTGAAACACAGGAATCCCAACATGTGTTTTGAATAACAAATGATGTTTTTAGATTAGTTCAACACATACCAGTGGCAATGTATTCACAATGCTAAACATTTCAATCAAATGACTGATGAAAAACATCTTTATTAAATCCGTAATAGCCCTTATTAAAAACATTCTGACTGATGTCTAGAATTGTGTGTTGTGAAAATAAAGCTATCTTTCACACTTAGAGCGGATTTAAGAATGAAACAGAAGCTCTCAAGAGGCGTATAGTTATATCAAAAAGCAATAGTTTATTTATCAACAGAGTTATTCAGCCCAGCAATCAAACATGCATGGGTTAATAGAGCTTCACTCGCATTCGAGATCTGCCATAAGAACGCTTCAACATTACAGCGTGATAATTGATATAGTTACTCCTTATGGAAGCCCATTGGTTAAATTCAAAGATGCAGGCGTGGCACGTTTGTACATGTATGACACCTGGTTGGAGGCCTTGAACGTCCGTTCAACTTGGCCCCTCCCAGAAGGCGTTTCTTCTATCAGTGTGTGTGAGATGTTGGATGAGAGAGGACCTGGGAAAGAGTGTGAAGAGGGGAGACTGCTAGGGCGTTGTCCCTGTATCTCACTGTCTATTGTGCCTTCCTTATCTCTCTAAAGATGGCGGCCTGTTCCTTGTGGCGCAGTTAAATTAGTAATCTCCCTCCTGCTTCTGCCTGGCCCTAGCGTGTGCTATGTGTATTGTATGAGTGGTTAATAGAGCTGCATAAGCTAATGGTTATTAAAACTACAGATAAACTAGTGATTAATTAAACTGTATATAAGCTAGTGCTGATTAAGCTGTATATAAGCTAGTTGCTAATTAAGCTGTATATGAGCTAGTTGCTAATTAAAGCTGCATATAGCTGCTAATTAAAGCTGCATATAAGCTAGTTTTATCAACAACGCTGACTAGCACATGACGAGGAAGAAGACTGACCGCCCACCATTGACACTGACAGCAGCCTGTTGACCAACACAGCGGTATGCCACCATGCAGGATGTAAGAACTGTCTCTCCCCTTCAGTTCAAACGCTGCCCGTCAGCATCGGTACAAGCAGCCATGGAATCTCGTGATTCATGTGCCACAACAGCGGCAGATCCAGTCATCCGGTGCCAGATAATAGATATGATCCAAACAAACCTGTGTGTGAATGGTACCATAATGACTCTGTCCTAATGTGGGAGGTTAGAGTAAATCCCAACATTTTACACAGTTAGTGAATTATTTTACAACTGTATGATTGTAAATACTATATTTCAATATATCCCTCCTATAAGCAAAGCTCTCTAAGTTAATGCGAAGTACCCGAACCCATGTTGCCACATGATTTAAAGACAGACCGCCCTCTATCGACACGATTGAAACAGCAGCCCAACACAGCGATACGTCACCTTGCAGGAGTTAAGATACGCCACTGTCTCTCCCCGACAGTTCAAATGCTCAACTTCACCATCTGAGAAGCCTGGGAAATGAATCTTGCATATGACACAACTACGGCAGCGGCAAGACCAGTGTCCAGATATAACGATGATCCATAGAAACCTGTGAAAGACTGAGAGCATACAAACACTGTCCTAATGTAGGAGGTTAGAGTAAATCCCAACATTTGACACAGTTAGTTAATTATTTTACAACTGTATGATCATAAATACTATATTTCAAAATATCCCTCCTATAAGCAAAGCTCTCTACGTTGTACTGTACTTAACTCTCAGTGAAGAATCAATGCTAACAATTTGATATTCAATTATTATCGTAGCGCCAAACATACTAAGCTAAATTACGAAAAGTGCTGACGGACAAAATCTATTCTGAATCAAAGTGACAGGTCAGACATGCTACTGGTTCACACGACAGGAGTTTGGTGAGGGTATGTTACCCCATCACACTACATCGGACACGGGGAGAACTCTCACGCTGACTAGCACATGACGAGGAAGAAGACTGACCGCCCACCATTGACACTGACAGCAGCCTGTTGACCAACACAGCGGTATGCCACCATGCAGGATGTAAGAACTGTCTCTCCCCTTCAGTTCAAACGCTGCCCGTCAGCATCGGTACAAGCAGCCATGGAATCTCGTGATTCATGTGCCACAACAGCGGCAGATCCAGTCATCCGGTGCCAGATAATAGATATGATCCAAACAAACCTGTGTGTGAATGGTACCATAATGACTCTGTCCTAATGTGGGAGGTTAGAGTAAATCCCAACATTTTACACAGTTAGTGAATTATTTTACAACTGTATGATTGTAAATACTATATTTCAATATATCCCTCCTATAAGCAAAGCTCTCTAAGTTAATGCGAAGTACCCGAACCCATGTTGCCACATGATTTAAAGACAGACCGCCCTCTATCGACACGATTGAAACAGCAGCCCAACACAGCGATACGTCACCTTGCAGGAGTTAAGATACGCCACTGTCTCTCCCCGACAGTTCAAATGCTCAACTTCACCATCTGAGAAGCCTGGGAAATGAATCTTGCAGACTATGGCACAGGCAAGATTCTAATTCTATGACACGTCAGCATTCTAGTTCTAGTCCAGAACGTGCATGTGTCATCCAGCATTCCATTCTCTTCTCAATGGCATTTTTTGAATTATTTTATGAATTATTTTCACGAGTAGTAAGTACCTTAATAAATCATGAATTAAACATGAATTTCAGTATTAATATGCATTTATAAAGCATATATTGACATAGTCCCTAACCATTATATCTATAACTGCATGAATAATGTACATCTAAATAGGTTATTCATCATTTATCAACACTTTATAAATTATCATATTAATCATCTACAACTCCTTAATAATTGGTTTGTAAAATATATAATACTTCATTTACAAATGGGGAATCCATCATTTATAAAGTATGAAAACATAATGATGAAGCACATAATAGACAAGCTTATTCATCAAGAATACAACATTTATAACTGTTGTTATGAACTGCATACTAATGAATTATTTGTTGATAAAACTAGCTTATATACAGTTTAATTAGCAGCTAGCTTATATACAGCTTAATCAGCACTAGCTTATATATAGCTTTAATTAATCACTAGCTTATTTGTAGTTTTAATAACCATTAGCTTATGCAGCTCTATTAACCACTCATACAATACACGCAGTACACGCTAGGGCAAGACCAGAAGCAGGAGGGAGACTACTGATTTATCTGCGCCACAAGGAACAGGCCGCCATCTTTAGAGAGATAAGGAAGGAACAATAGACAGTGAGATTCAGGGACAACGCCCTAGCAGTCTCCCCTCTTCACACTCTTTCCCAGGTCCTCTCTCTTTCAACATCTCACACACACTGATAGAAGAAACGCCTTCTGGGAGGGGCCAATGTGAACGGACGTTCAAGGCCTCCAACCAGGTGTCATACACGTACAAACGTGCCACGCCTGCATCTTTGAATTTAACCAATGGGCTTCCATAAGGAGTAACTATATGAATTATCACGCTGTAATGTTGAAGCGTTCTTATGGCAGATCTCGAATGCGAGTGAAGCTCTATTAACCCATGCATGTTTGATTGCTGGGCTGAATAACTCTGTTGATAAATAAACTATTGCTTTTGATACAACTATACGCCTCTTGAGAACTTCTGTTTCATTCTTAAATCCGCTCTAAGTGTGAAAGATAGCTTTATTTTCACAACAAATTGGTGGAGGATGCGTGGGCAACTTGATACAGAGCATATCGGATTGGAATGTTAACCGACCTCTCTATCTGTGATTTCAGAAATAAAATGCGAGTCTCCCCGGAGGCTGGGAGCCCTGGTATTTGCCACCAGGTCGTGCCTGCAGTTCGGGGACAGTCTGATAGTGCCGGCACAACAAACAAGGTGAGCAGAAGCCTATTTAACTGAATTCTGCATATTCTATTTATAGACATGATCCAAATTTTATCAGACTGACCGAACTGTGAGTATGGCATAGTCATAGAGTACTGGTAATGGTTAATGGAGAAACACTACCCCATTTCAGCACACCTCAAACCAAGTTAATGAAGCAGAAGCTGGAAGGCAACAAGGTGCAGCTAACTCATGGAGAGAACAGCAAGGTTGATCTGCCGAGCCGCTTTCCATCTGTTTCTAAAAAGGGAGCACTTGCAGGAAAACGCTGTGTCCCTGCTGGGGTGGAGGGCTCCCACTACCGTGCTGTTAATGGAGAAACACTACTCCATTTCAGCACACCTCAAACCAAGTTAATGAAGCAGAAGCTGGAAGGCAAGAAGCTGCAGCGAAACAGATGATTGTAACATTGTTTGTTTAAGTAGTCTAAACGTGGTTTAGATGAGTAATATTGTTTGTTTAAGTAGTTTAAACGTGGTTTAGACGATTGTAACATTGTTTGTTTAAGTAGTCTAAACGTGGTTTAGATGAGTAATATTGTTTGTTTAAGTAGTCTAAACGTGGTTTAGATGAGTAATATTGTTTGTTTAAGTACTCTAAACGTGGTTTAGATGAGTAATATTGTTTGTTTAAGTACTCTAAACGTGGTTTAGATGAGTAATATTGTTTGTTTAAGTAGTCTAAACGTGGTTTAGACGATTGTAACATTGTTTGTTTAAGTCGTCTAAACGTGGTTTAGATGAGTAATATTGTTTGTTTAAGTAGTTTAAACGTGGTTTAGACGATTGTAACATTGTTTGTTTAAGTCGTCTAAACGTGGTTTAGATGAGTAATAGTGTTTGTTTAAGTAGTCTAAACATGGTTTAGACGATTGTAACATTGTTTGTTTAAGTAGTCTAAACGTGGTTTAGATGAGTAATATTGTTTGTTTAAGTACTCTAAACGTGGTTTAGATGAGTAATATTGTTTTTTTAAGTAGTCTAAACGTGGTTTAGACGATTGTAACATTGTTTGTTTAAGTCGTCTAAACGTGGTTTAGATGAGTAATATTGTTTGTTTATTTTGAGTTAGTCCGACTCAATTTTATCAAATACAACCTAAATAAAAAAATACCATTCATGACCCCCAATTAACCCCCCAATTAAGACACGAGACAAAACCTAGTTCAAGTGTTTTTTATTGAAAATGCTTAAATACATTAAATATGGTACAAATCTGACCAGCCATGATTCTAGAGCCTGCATTTCATTTTTTAAATATCATTTTTTTTTTTTACAAAAACACTGATCAGAAAAGGATAGCAAAAAAATTCCAAAAGGATCTATACAGTGCATCTTTCATCGTTTTTAAATATTAAAACAGTAGTCTTGTAACAGCTCCACAACTGGTGAAAAATAAATACCAAGCTATCCCAAATCCCTTGGTGCCACAAACAAAGACGCCATGAGGGTGGAGGCTATGCACTGCTCTCCAAACAGGGAATATCATTGCACTGCAGTGTAGTCATTCACCAGAAACTATCATTTCCAAAAAGCACAAAACTTCCTGTAATCGATATGTATAACCACTATTGCAAGTGCTAAATTCCCACTACTTTGGTTTGTCAAGAGCAATACAGCTTTGTTTTCTTTCCTACCAGTACAGATGGTAGTACAAAAGGACTCCTTTACACTGAAGAATAGCCGATGATGTGTTATCATGTGCAGAAACGGGCAACTTGGACCACTTTTGGGCTACAACAGTAAAATCACAAAACATCCACAAAACATCCACAAACTAAACAAGGATACTCATAGTCAATGGAAGTTACAGCGTATTGAACCGTGTTAGGGTCCATTTCAACTCGAGTAGAGAGTCATTCAATCAGACGAGGAAAATGGACGTGCAAGTTGACGTTGGAGAGTAATCACACTCGAGTTGGGATGTGGAGGTGAATTGGGCAAAACTTTCTGTGCGTAAACACTTAACCAAGCTTGCAGTGACATGTAAAAGTTCCGTAATTTACAGTCTCTGGCTTGCCTCTGTGCAGCTTAGTCAATTTTTTCAAAATGTCAGAACCAGGAAAACATCCATGAGGTCATGGATTGTCGTTGACTGGGCGGAAGATGAAAGTAGAAAACATCCAAAAGATCTGATAAGATTCTTTGGCTTTGTCACTTGGTGTTCACCTCTTGTGCAAACATCTTGATTTTCAGCTCCTGTATCTTAGAATTCAGCTTGTGCCCATCCAAATTCATTATGACCTTCTGGAGAAGCTCAAAGATGTACTTGAAGTTGTCTGGAAAGCTTAGATTAAGGGCACAAATTAGCCCAAAGCATGATGAACGCCATGATGACACCATCTACGTTGTTCAGGACTTTAATGCAGTTGATCAAGTCCCACGTCCTCTGGCTCCCAATCTCTTTGGATCATGTAAATCCTTATGACAGTGAATGCGATGTCCCTCACTGCATCCTCAGCGGCGGAAGCCTGATAACAACACAAACACAGAAAAGTTGTGTTAAGTTAATCCACAAACATATATGTATATACATATGTATATATATATATATATATATATATGTGGGTAACACTTTGACGCTACATGGGAAACATATTGCGATAAACTTACCAGATTGATAAAGAGTCTGGATCTTCATTGAGGTAGATGACAGGCTTCTCAGATGCCCTTCCCTTTTGGTGTTGATGTCATCACACTAAAAGTTCTGGATGAAAGCAGACTAAAAGCAGGCCATTTACTATTCATAAAATGTTTTTAAAAAAGCAGATATGGACAAGAAAATATTACAATAACCACCCCAATACAGTGAAACTAATATTGTATATACCTCATAGGCATTTTTTATGCTGTCAGTCAAAGATGAAATCTGTTCAATTTTTTTCAGCTTTTTCCCACAAGGGCCAATTAACGTCAGTCTAAATACATCTGATGGTTTGAATAGCAACTTGTATTTGTCCCAAGAAAACTGGCTCATGTCTTTTTTTGTTAATTCCTCCAGGACACATCTGCAGTGACAGGATACTACTCACAAAAATATAATAGAACGTAATCCCAGTGCCTCATCAGAATCAGTTCCAGCTCTAGGATTGGGTATTACCAGCTATTCGTAAATCTGTGTATAAATTCCTTCATAAATTCTTAGAAACAATTAGCTATCACACCCTTCATTTAATAAAGCTTGTTACACCATTAAAACATTGGCAGGACTTCAGCTTTAGTATAACTTCTGAAAAAATTAAATTTTAAAGGGGAAAAACAATATATTAAATTTAACTGCTGAACCATGGTAAGTGTATTACTTTGTTTTGTTTGTATATGCATACGAGTAGAAATGTGTGTGTTTCGGAATAAACACACGCAGTTTAGAATGGGAGAAAATCAATCTCGATAGTTTTGGTGTGAGTTGCTGAGTGTTGGAGATGTCTGCCTCTTCTAATGTAATGGAACTAGATGGCACTCGGCTTACGGTCCTCAAAGCGGCGTAAAAGAAAAACTCAACAGCAATGTCTCTTTCCAGAAATCATGACCCGGTCACTCATGATAATCCAGAGTCCTTGTTGTGAGCAGCTTCATGTAGGAAGTATTTTCTTTCTTTCCACCAAACTAAACCTGCCAATCGTATCACCATGCAGAAGCGAGCGTGTGTAAGCTAGCTTGGGTTAGCTAGCTAGCTCAGCTCAGCCGAGAAGGACGCCATTGAAGTTCAGATCTCACGCTGTCACAAGCACAGGCCTCTCGTCCACGAGGCAATACGCTTCTTTCTGACTTGCATTTTTTTGTGTTTATTTCTCCAGATGCCGACCAAACTCATCGGTCAACTCATCTGTATTTAGACAGTCACATGTCAGGATTCATGAGAGGGACTGATGCCACAGGTATGGCAAAACAGCAAACAACTCTCATGTTACATTAACACGAAACTAATCCTTTTTATAGAATTGAAATACTTCCCTATGAAGTGGCCAATCGCAGCATGAGCCATTAATCAAAAAGACCAATCAGGATCTTTGTGAAAGAAACCAATCCGGTCCCAAACAAAGCCATATGACTTTGGTTCCTCTTTCTTGTCTCCGAAGCGGTTTACCACCATCTGCTCTCTGTCTGGACTCTATCGCAAACATGCACTTGTATGAGCTCTCTCACAGACTGATGTCACAGTGACTTGCCTGCCTGAGTGATGTTTTGTTTCCTGTGTTTTACAATCTCACAGTGCTTCCACTGGCCCTGAGCCAGTAACCAGTGTCCAATACCAAACCTCGGGCCATTCAGAAAGGTAAACAAACTGTAGATCGATGCATGCATTTTATCCCTAGTGCTGACAGTCTGCGCCCTTCTTCTTTTTATTACTTGGCTGTGCCACATCTTGCAGAGACAACTGGACCGCAAGCTGTTATCAAGAGCCGAAACAGAGAGAAGGGAAATGGATTCAGTTGTGTGTTAGGTTGAGGATGAATTCAGTGTAATCATTTTCAGTATAAGAGTCGATCAAGCTGTTGATTGTGATGCATGCCTTTTCAATTCTTCTACATTTGCTACCAGGGTCTGTGGTGGAGGGGCACACTGTGATTTCTGTCTCCGTGTTTCACATGATCCTGATCAACAGGATCTCTTTCACTCCTCTGTGGTCTTGGCAATCCTTATAAGATGTCATCACCCTTCTGTGACATGGTTCACCAGCAGAACAGTTTGTTCCACCAGCAGCCGGTCCTGGCAGATATTGTGTCCGCTGGCTTCACTCGTGTCAACTTCAGTGGAACTCATTCATGATCTTCTCCTTCTTTGTTCAGAATAAACTCATTGGCACGTGATCTAAAGAGGCTGATTTGCTCTGTGACTCAATTGTTAACTCAATCAGAGATATCGATCCGTGGGCTCGGTCGACAGGGATCAATCGGTCCGATGGCTTGGGGTCGTCGGTCTCACCCTACAATCACACAACACTGCAGCACCGCATCAGGACTAACAGCTAACATTACGCATTGCAAGTCAAACAAATGTTCTGTCATCATTTGATGAGGTGATAAGTGACTATTGATTGAAGGAGGAAGGGCATGTGATTGTTTTAGTGATGATCAACACCCTGGAGTATGCGGAGGGATTTAAACTACTGGTCGACCGAACAGCTGATGCCAAACCTCATGTGATGAAAACAAAAAGCTCATAGCATTTCTATGGGTCCAACAGCTTCCGATGAATTCCGATATGACGGTGATGTAAGGCCGAGATAGCTCTGACAACGTGGAAGTGTGTCTGTGCCAAAGGACTTTTCTAGGGCTGCTGACGATAAAGAAGGACAAAGTCTCCCTGTCATGTGTTTCACTGTGTGTTTGTGTGTGTGCGTGTGTGTGTGAGAGTGAATAAGGGAATAAGACAGAGAGCAGGCCTGTTTGCATCAGGACGGTAGACAAACATGGCTCGTTTTACTGACGTCACAGGCAAGTGGCTGTAAAAGCGTGTAAATGTGGATTACATCATGCGGTCAGTCTGTTCAGAGAGAGCCTGTTATCAGCACAGCACAGGCACGAATGTGCTCTCAATGCAAATAGCGTGCCCTCACAGCCCTCTGTTAACCTGTCTGCACCTCTGCAGTAATGAATGATTACTGAGAGGTGCTTCCACGGGTTTGCAAAGTGCTCCCAGTCAAACGGACAGTTTCTCTCTCTTTGATCAGAGCCTGAACAGTTTGAGGGAACAGAACCCAATCGAAAGTAAATGTATCCTTTTTTTCATTTTGCAGAAGAAAGTTAACTCCAACATGAGCAACACCAACAATGAATGTATCCTACTAACAACTACTGTGTGTGCATCCAAAGGTTTCACATATTCGTGTGTGACTCTGCAGTCATTTTGACTGGGTTAATATGCTCATTTACATTTTTAAATGTCCCTAAAGTTCCTCTTCGTCATTTGAAGGGAACAAAAGAAGCAGTCACACCTTGGGCCAGATGGTAAAAAGATTGTTTTTCTTAAGTTCCTGCACAAGGATCCCTACGCACCACACGCCTGCTTATCATCTTTGTAGGTCAAAGGTGACGGCGCTGACGCTACTGTCTGGTATGAATGAGGACTGTTTTGCGTTTCACGATCAGCCTTCAGAGACTTTAAGCGCTTCTCTGTCCTGTGGATAAAGACAACACATAGAATCTTATCAGCGTGTCACACATTTCGTATAAAAAGGGATTGTCTGGTGGTGCTGCGTTCAGAGGGCATAAATTCAGACAGAGACACAAATGGCCTCTGTAACACTAAGTTGAAAGGAATGCTTGGTATGCGAGGCACAGTTGTAGAAGCCCTGACGATTGTTTAGTCGCTGGTACACAAACCTCCACTCCACACACAACAGGCCTTTCTTGGGAGACAGGTTTTAAGGAAAAAGGTAACAACAAGGCTCATCAACCCAGCCTTTGTTTGTCAAAATATCCTCACATGTTCTCTTCTTTTGCAATGCAAAATAAATGCATAAGTCATTCCAGTCATGCATAATCACAGAGACTCACTCAGCAACTATTTCTGGTATTCAGAGACGTCTCACATGGTTTTGATCGCTGTAAAGGCCATTCAACAGATTTTCCATTTTCATCTGTCTTAAAATGAAACCAAATCATCCAACAGCGGCAAGTACAATGTTTACATGATGAGCCCCATGCTTGCATCATCAGGGAGAGAAATGCATTCTGAAATGAATCAGTGCTAGGTAGTCATTTGATCGCCAAATCACAGCAATGAGGTTGAAAACTGATTATTTCATTTAATTATTTAACTGACCACAGACCAAGATTACCAGAGCCACGTCGCTAGTGCGGCTAAGAAACAACTAGTGTTTTCTACATTGCCATTTAGTAATTCGTCCACTTTTGATGAAACTGATTTATTAAAGGAAATCATCAAGGAATAATGGTCAGGTTCACCTTTGTTTTAATGGCTTTTTTAACCACTTGGGAGCAGCAGAAACAAGCCTTATAGAATTGATTTAGCAACACGTTAGCGCACAGTTGATCATTTATGCATCCGGCTGACACGGCGCAACATGAGCATTCATGTGTCAGGTGACCTGATGAATTAAAGTCCAATATTAACTTTCACTTTCGTTCTGGTTTGGTCGCCAGGCAGAGTCAGGCCTATGTTCACTCAGCCCCATGATCACTCAGCATCAATGTTCCCTCAGCCCCATGATCACTCAGCATCAATGTTCCCTCAGCCCCATGATCACTCAGCATCAATGTTCCCTCAGCCCCATGATCACTCAGCATCAATGTTCCCTCAGCCCTATGTTCCTTCAGCCCTATGTTCACTCAGCCCTATGATCACTCAGCCCTATGTTCCCTCAGCCCTATGATCACTCAGCCCTATGTTCCCTCAGCCCTATGATCACTCAGCCCTATGTTCCCTCAGCACCTATGATTATTTTCCCCATCCAAATAAGGCCCTATGTTCACTCAGCACCGCGTTCCCTCAACCCCATGCTCCCTCAGCATCAACCTTGGCCCCAGTTAAAATGTGTGTGTAACTTTTTGACATATCGCCCCGATAATATCCGAGAATGGACAGACAGCCTGGCTAGTACTCGTTGCCTTCATTGGTTGGGTTGGTAGGTTTAGGCATGAGGACTGAGATTGGTTAGGGTTAGGGTAAGAATATCAGGGTAAGCCTATCAGACCGGGGAGGTCAGATTATGTCATTCTGTATAATAATTAGCCATGTGCTGGGCAGGTGTGCTTGTTGTATTTTCGGTGAAATGGGCCTTCAAAACAATTGGCACTTGTTTTCGGGATAACAGGCTGATAACAAATGGGAATATCAGGGGTTTCGGGAATAATGGGCCTTCAGAACAATGGCATGGCACTGGCGGAGGTACTGATCTGAGGGAACATAGACACGCTCCCTAATATTAATGTTTACCTCTCCATCGATGACAAAGCATCACAAGCTGAAAGTTACCATAATCAATAATCAAACAACCCTCGAGTCAAACAGTCAAGTGTCAAGCAGCCCGTCGATAGTACCGGGCATATTACGGACCCGGTACGATCCAGTGATGCACAGCGACACCTACCGGAACGAGAAAGCACACTCGGTCAAAGTTAAGAGACAGAGAGCAGCAGTGTGTTTATTGTGTTTCTCCTGCTGAAAGTCAGGCCACGAGACGAGCGGGACACCACGGCAGCTCATATGACCAGAGATGTGTGGCTTTAAAACAGAATGAGGTAATCATAACTGCTTCATACTTCCTCATGTGGACCAAGCAAAGCGTGTGCGTGCGCTTACAGTAAACCTCTAACCACAAATGTCTTGCATCGACACACGGTCAGTAGATTGAAGCCTCTGGGAAGACTGAGTGAAAATGTGAATCTGAAACTGTGCTTTAAAAATAAATATATCCAAGGCCATTTGTTATGACATAATGCTTATAAAGTGGTGGCAATTTATCATATCAGCAATAAAAATGTATTATGTTTGTGCTTTTGTTTACATTATTTATTGCAAATAACACGGTAAGAGCATATGATGAGACAAATAAGCATCACAATACAAGATCGCATGCACCACAAAACACAGTAGACTCCTCACACCACCACACTTTCTCTTCCCACCTGAACCTCCTGACTCCAGAGCTACATCCTCCTCCACTCTGGATAACTAATCCCCATAAGCCTTTATCATGCCCCGGACATAGAGAGCGAGAGTGAGAGCGAGAGAGGAGAGTCTAAGCTTGATGACCTCGCAAGCCGATTACAGGCCAGCCACGTTCCACAAACAGCCCTGTGAGGCCTTGCACTCTCGGCCCGCACCGTCAAATCAACCGGAGTCCCATAGAAAAGGGAGGTGATGAACCCAGATACGCCGAGCAGGGCGACAGTGGAGACTGGAGGCTTATGATGGAAATGAAGCTCTGCACTTCTTGGACAAGTGGCCCAGGATATCAAACGGAGCATTTAGCTGCCACTAGAGAGCAGCACCGGCGTTCTGCTATCACACAACAGCTGGAGAAAGTGTGTCAGTTGGCCAGTGCTCCCTGGTGGGCTAATAGAGCGTTGACCTGACCCAGAGACACAAAGTGCAGTAAAGTGGAGGAAGTATTCAGATCCTCTATGATTGTATGATACCTTTATATCATAGGATTATTAATAATCACTAATGTGAAAGCAAGATTTTACTGTAGTTGGATGAGGTGGGCTGACACTATTTTCATTATGGATTAATCTGCTGATTATTTTCTCCAGTAATCAATTGATTTTATGCCGCCGCAATTACACCTTCCCAATGTTTGTTTTGTCCAACCAACAGCACAGACCGTAAAAATAATTTAAAATGATTTGAAATGATTTAAATTATTTTGACATAGTTTAAAATCTTTTTAAAATAATTACAATAATCAAAAGGAAAAGCAGTAAATCCTCACAGCTGTGAAGCTGGAACCATGAAATGTTTTACATTAAAAAAATAAAGAATAATAAAATAAGAAATGATAATAAAAATAGCTGCCAATTAAATGAAATTCGGTTCATATGTTTTTTTGTGTGCAAAACTCTTAATTTATAAAGTAACCCGTAACTATAGCTGACAAATAATTGCAGTGGAATAAAAAGTATTAAAACAGCATGAGAAGAAAAACCCTAAATACTACACCACTGACCTCAGGAGACCCGTCTGTTAAACAGTCATCGGTCTCAATTCTGAATAACTGTGTGAAAGCCTCCATGTTTCAGGGATCCACCATCTCCCAGGACCTCTAGTGGACTTCCAACGTATATCGACAGCACCAGGAAAAAGGCCCAACAGAGGATGTCATGGAGTTCAACAGGAGCTGCTGATCTAGTTCTCTAACCAAAAACTAAACAGATGAACATAATACATTGAGCTATTTATAACTTCGCCTTTACATTATAGATGCTAAATCAGAAGCTCTGACTCATCTTTTTTGTCCACGGTGATGGAGTAAGAGAGGGAACAATAAATCATCGTAAGTAAGACGGACAAATAATCTTTGAATGACCAAATAAGAAATGAATTGTGGACAAATCTTCCAAGGAGAGTGGCTCGATGTCTTCAACATCCAGTACAGGGAGCTCAACTGCAAACTCAAAGTCCTCGTCCTCAAGTCCAACGACATCAATCTCAGGGTCCTCCTCCTCTTCAGGTAGCCCATACCTGTACCTGTCAATAATACGCTCAAAAGCAGCATCAAAAGCATTATAATCAAAAGGTTCAGCGCCACGAAAAGCAGGGTCAGCGTGAGGTAAAGCCGGGTCAGCAAAAGCATAAGGAGCAGCGACAGGAACAGCGTAGGGAACAGGGTAGTAAACAGGGTAGTAAACAGGAAGAGGAACAAAGCCTTGTTGTTGTCCCTCCATCACAAAGTGTGATGGTGGGAACTGCAGCTCACCCTCAGCCTCCTGAAGCCCGTCCACATGATCCGCACCAACGCCAACCTCTTCCTCCTCGTCCTCGGAATCAGGAAGGACCAGGTCGTCGGGCAAAAGGGCGGCATCAGGGCGGACTGAGGTAGGAAGAAAAACATTTATTTAAACAAAGTCACATCCACAAGCCACCAACTAACACAAAGCCACCGCTAGTCTGCTTCAAAAGGCAACTATTTCAGTATTTATCAGGAGCAAATTATGAAAATGCTATTTCCATGTGAGACCATAGCCACGGTCCAAACTTATTCTACAGGGAAAGGCCAGTGTGCACATTATCACCAGCCGAGCACTTTTAAAAAGAGGCTCTTACATTTGGAACTGGATTCAGAAAACGTCATTCACATACACTAATACAATCAGACAACATTTGCCCAAACTATTTTCCACTTCATAGTGTATATGCAACCTAAGAGATGTGTTGGTAAAAGCTGTTGTCCTCCATTGTACCATGCTGTACACACTACAAAATACTACACACAAATACTCCATCATGCTCTAATAGCATCTGTTTCTTCACTTAAAGAACATGTTGACTGGGGTGCTGTGCAATAAACACATGTTAAATTGTGATGAATGGATCCAAATCATATCCATTTGTTATCGTTTGTTTAAAGAGCACAGTAGCAGTAATGAAGGACTAAAGAGCTAAAGTGATGTGGAGTTGTATTCAGACAGATTTAGTTATTTGGCATACAGTACTTCTGTCTACTTGGTGAGGGAAGAATGGATCAGTTTAACCCTTGTTTGCGCAACACAATTGTACATAACAACCCTGTACCTCTAAAACACTCACCACTATCTGTATTGATATATTCAACTTCATTTCCAGACAAATTAGTCCATATAAATAAATATATGTATGTATATATATATATATATATATATATATATATATATATATATATCGTTGCTCAATGTTAATGTTTAACCTTTGTTCTGCTTTTGTTTTTATGTTTATGTACATTGAGAACAATTTTAAAAAAGAAAACAGAGTCAACGTTCTTATGTGTACTCATACCTGGCCTCAGACCAGCCAGGTATAAACACAATGCAGGCCAGATAAGTGTTGCTCAGTGCCTCCTCTACTTGAGTTTGTTTTTGGTCTTCATAAACATCCTGTTGTGGTTTTTTTCTCATGTTGGCTTCTAACACCTACTCGAGTGACAACTAGATGTGTATGTGACCTACATGTTCGGCTCATCAGAAAGCCACCCCTCTGACCACGCGCTTCAGATCGCTCCGCGCTTCTGCCGGGGCAAGATGGTCTCCATTAATTATGTGGCAGTGTCGAAACCTTCCAATTTTTCGACTTTAAGCTCGAGATGTTTTCGTCAAACCAATGCTGGTAGTATTTTATCAACCAATAAACTCCTTCCGGGGAAGAAGCGTGAAAGTATTGATTTCCACCTGTCAGAAGACGCAGCACGCTGTGTACACGTGAGCTCGTGCTTGTTCTAGTCAGACACTGTAATGACTGAGGCCGTCTGACCACCTGCTGCAGCTAAAACACGTTTCCTGTCGCACACACCATCCACCACATGAAATGTCACCATTCATTTATGTAACGTTTGTAGCTTTGAATGCTTTTCAGGTCCGTTGCACATGTATTTGTATATTTATTCTTATTTATAAAGTTGTTGTAAACTTGTTCTTTGCCTCAGTATTATTCTGCTGCTGTAAAAAAATAAAAGGTAAAAAATATATAGTTTTTTGTGTGTTGTATGTGTATCTATCGTTTGATCACTCATGGGAGAAAAAACTATGATAATGTATTTACTAGATTTAAGGAACTAAAACCTTAAGATCGATGACTACATTTCTCTGATGAAGCAATGGAGTTTTGACTTTCATCATCCTAAGAGGGTGTTGGTCCATCCAATGTAAAATACAACACTGTTTTGCACAATTTGCACTGTTGTTATTTATATCGTGGTTTTATTACCATACTCCAGTGGCAGCTGGTCAATAGAGGGCCATGGGGCATGGCCCCACCATGAGCCTCACAAAAAAAAAAAAAAATAATCATAAATTATACAAATTGTCAATATTTGTGTTTTTGAACTTTGGAATGTACCCAGTAGTGTGTGTAAAATATGATATCTGTGCAAAATATTTGCTTTTCCTGCTCGTCCTCTCCGCCTGTGTGCTCTCTGCTCATGCTCTGTCTGTGTGCACGACACTCTGAGAACACGCAGCTTGGGGGGCCTAATCGTCCTCAAATAGATTCATCTTGGGGCCAGAACGATCAGGCCCATAGCTGCGCGTCCTCGCCAGGAGAAGTCTCTACAGGCGCCCGCGCCAGCGCGAGCACTCCTCCTCCAAGACCCGTTTGAGAGGAGAACTTTGAGGAGATTCTGCAGCCAAAGAGCTGATATCAGATCAGCCTGACCTCACAATCAGACAGCAGACTCACGGGAAAGGGAAGCAGTACATGCGGAGCTTCTGTACTAGCTGTACACCAGACAGGTTTGGCTAGCTGCATGACGTCATGCTAATCATTTATTTAGCTTTTTAAAACAACAGGGACGGATCCAGCACGGACAGTTACAGGAGTGAGGGATGAGGAGGTAAGGAAACATGAGAACACCAGGGTAGGGAGTGAGGGATGAGGAGGTAAGGAAACATGAGAACACCAGGACACACATGAGAACTCTGTCAAGCTATATATATAATTAGGCAAAGTGACCATCTGTTCTTCTATAGATGTCCTCAGTCTCATCTGCTTAACTTGGTCATGGAGGCATCAACATGTAATAGAGATGTTAAATTAACAGTGAAAACTCATCATAGCTTAATTTAACATCAGTATTCATAATTACACTTCATGTTTACTTCTCCTGATCTTTACCTCCTATAACAAGGTCCATAGGGGCATCTCAATAAATAAACATGTTATATTATATTATATTATATTATGTTATATAAGTGTTATTTACTGATTGTTTTCGTGTTGGAATACATGTTAAATATTTAACTGCCAAGTAATAATGCGTGTTTGATACTTACATTTTATTTGCATTAAATCATACTGGGATGTTTGCTGAAATTGATAAGATGGCCCTACCTAGAACATTTTCCACCAGCCGCCACTGCCATACTCCAATGGAAATATTGGAGTATGTGGTCACCTATGACCTAAAAGGATTTTATTATTGCTTGTGATTTCACGTTGGTCACACACTACATCTAGACAAAACATGCAGAGGTAAATAAATCATTTTATTCAGTTGTTACAGAACACAGTCACTAAAGAGATTTAATGTAGCTGTTGCCGGGCCCCACCCCAGTGTGCGGTCGCCACGCTCACTTCTTGGGAGCGCGGTTGTGGCAGGCGCACGTGAGAGCAGCTACCAGCACCACGAATTCGTTGAAGTCGACCTCAGAGTCTCCGTTAAAATCCAGACCTTTCATCATCTTGTCCACCACATCTTGGTTCTTTGCCCCCTGCGCACACCAAGAAATCAACATTGCTATTACTGGATGCTGTTACAATGCTACATTATACTACAGTATGCAAGTGGTCCCTTTTTCCAGATCATTTTAGTCGACTTTGAAGCAGTGGTGTAAGGTATAATGGGGCCCAGTGCACACCAGTAATGAAGCTCACACACACACTCACACTCACACACACACACACACACACACACACACACACACACACACACACAGGTGCACATCATCGTATCGTCTTGTCAAATGATCAAACAGAGACATGACATTGGACAACAGCAACATACATATTACCCAGCAATCATCATCTCATATCTGTGTATGACAAAAAATACCAAAAAAATAGAAATGATTCAATCAAATGAGTCCGTTTTTTTGGGTTTATTTAGTTGTTATAGTTTATGTTAAATAGGCACATCATTTTGTTATCACTACAGACTATTTTATCCCCCCAGAAAAAAAATGCGCTTTACACCACAAGTCAATACATTCTCAGTACAGCACAGTTATGGATACGGTACCTTGAGCAGTCCAGGCAACTCCTTCTCCAGCAGGGTCTTGACCTCGCCTTTGCTCAGGCTGTCCTTACTGCCCTCGGAAGCAGCATATGTATCAAAGGTCTTCATCAGGATGGCCATGGCTGTCTCGAGCTGGGTCATGATTGCTGCTTCAGGGGTGGTCAAAGACGGAAAAATGGTATACCAACAGCGATCAAAGGAGCAGTAGATGTGTTGGCACTGGGAGGACTCCTTATATACCTTTAGAAAAATGCTGAAAAAGAAAAGAAAAAAACCTCAGGTAATACCAAGTGTTTGATATAGGTGGTGGCTCCAACTGTGTCAACACAGCTGCCCTACAACGCCCAGTGTACACATTACCTCACAGCCCACATGGAGCTTCAGTCATTGACTTGTTGATTTAAGGCGAGGTCTTTTCATGAACTAAACCACAGTAGATTCTGTGATTGTTTTCCTCTTGGACAAAAATCATGGTTTATTTGTTGTGTAGTTTAAACCCTGTGCTGGTTGTCTCTTTGGGTGTCATCAGTAGGAAACACACACAGGGTCACTGCATCACCTGTGGTTCGTGGTTGTCCGTGCATGCCGTACCTGAACCACGAGAGGAAAGTTCAAACTGCGTAAAAGCAGCGTGTTCGCTCGTATGTTTCTGGTTTCCTGGAAACAGTGCTCTGTGACGGTATACAGAATATATACTTCCGTGAAGTAAGCGTTTATCTGGTCACAACCAGTAACTAGTTTGAGCACTGCTCTGGCTGTAATAAATCACACATCAAACACAGTGAGAAGTAAACAGTATCAAAATCCCCACGTTTTGCATATTACAGCAGGATGAATTTAAGAATTTGGACTCCATCAGAACGTAACGTGACATTTACGTATTTTAAGGGGAGACAACCGAGGCAAAACCATCTTTCATGGTTAACTTTGAGATTTTGGGCTATTTCTGCTACTTCTGTCAGACTAGAAAGTGTAAATGTAGTTGTCTTAAAGTAAGTAAACAATTGGGGAAGTTTCATGGTGATATCTGTTAGTACAATTTTGTTACCTATTCATCTGTACACCTGTACCTGTGCAAAATATATACGGACTTTTATAAAATATGTCAAGGCTGTTTTCTCAAAATGATTTTATTTCTCATACTCTGAGCCAGTAATCTCCACTTCAGTAGCATTGACCACCAACTGTTCCAGTGTCACTCCTATCTATATTCTCAAGGTTTGTACAGCTTTGTTCCTATGATTCAAAGCCTGATTTATACAACGTTTCTATTGCTGAAAACATGGCAAAATTTTTATTTTTTTTATGGCTGTTGACATTATTTTCAGGAAATACAATTCAAAATGTTTAACCTGCATGCTTTTATCCAGTGTTCAGATTTGTTGTTGTGGAAATGCATGCAAGTTAGCACATATTTAATATGTTAATGTTAATCATTTTCGAAGATCAGATTTATGTGCACGATGTAAGCAATGCACAGTATTACTGTATCCCTCAGATGTGATGAATTGTGTATGTGTGCAATTGAATAATACAGTGTGAAAGCATGCAAAGGATACACTAATATTATGTAGTGGTTAACACCTTTTTGCAGCTGGTATGCAGGTACCAGCATACCAGATCGTGTAGGTTTGTTCCCATGAGTGAAGGAGTGTCTCTCTGCAGCCTTCAACACTTTATTGGTCCTAACTGGCTGACTCATTGGGTTAATTGTCTCTGTATTGACAAACCTCTCACCATCAGGCTACTATTTAACTTATTAGCCATTGCTTTCACAGCACAAATATGCTGACCTAAATGTGACATGAAAATAACCTGTGTCCCATAAGTTATACTACTATCCAGTGTAGGCTACATGCAAACAACAGCGCTCTGTAGCGTAGGCTAATCTGTGACTTGTTCGTCGTTACTGGTCACATTAGCATTAGTTTTTCAGGAATTATCCAGCAGCAGGATGTTTGCTGAAGGTTTTTGTCAATATCTGCCCCCAAATATACAATGTTTGCATGGGCCAAAGCTAACGTTGGAATCTCATATTTACACAGACTATTGCCAGCTGCCTGGCATATTAGCTTGCGCTGAGGAGAAGCGCAAAGAGCCACAATCTGTGGAAATGTTGTATTAAAATATTAGTTTTGCCCCAAGCAAACATTTTTATCCTTCTGGGTAGTCGGAAAATTCTTTCCTTTGGATCATGAAACATTTTAAATTAATTTTGTTCCTTAGAGGGAAGAGGACAATCTTGTTTGAACTAATCACAGAGTATACTGCTCAGTCACAAAAAGGGCTAATGTAGCTTATTTAACAGTATGCTAACGCATTAGCACCTTAACTGAACAGAGCTATTTAGTTAAGACATTGACCCTAACCCTAACCACTTATCGTGCCTTTTTTTTCATGAACAGATGTAAATGTCATCTACAACATGGTATAATCCTGATAGACCTTTAATGGTATTCTGCTCTCCAGGCTACTCTTTGTGTGACATTGGCCATATATTTCTAAGCATGTTTGTATGGCCAGTATTACCAACTCATGCTAATTGTGTAATTGTGCTTTCAATGATGCTAACGGGGTTTTTTACCGACATGGTTGTGGGAAATTTTAGAAAATCAACACATAACCTGAAATGCAGAGCACATGTATTTACTATTTAGAGCTGAATGATGAGTAAAACATGGTCTTAACTAAATGTATTTGCTGTAAGTCAGCTACTCAGGATTCAACATTTTCAAAGCTCTGTGTCAAGTGTCAAGGCCAGGGAGAAACAACCACACAAGAGCTCTTTCCACTTCCTGTCAGTGACCTTTTATGCGCCGAACCCCTGGCACCACAGTTTCCACTCAGCGTCCTTCTTGTGATTTGAAGTCATTTTGAAACCTGCATCTTTGCTACAGAATCAATACACTCACTAATGCAGACCACTTGTAGAAAGATTGATTGAAAAGAAACGCAACCGTGCAAGTAAACCTGTCCATAAATGCACACACATTATTGAAATGAACTTAGACCACAAAGATGGACAGGACTGAGTTTATAGGAAATATTTAAAATATTTACACTCATCTAAAATCACAATATACACAAGTACATAATTCAGGTAAGGGTTAGTAAAAGAATGTACATTATATACATGCTGAAAAGTAGAAAATACTGGAAGATGAGGAAATTTCCCTGCTCAGCACATCCTCATCCACTTTCTTTGGTCTCGACACGTTCAAAGTAATCTAAGGATTCATACACCGGTACCTGACACTGAAAGAGACAAAGACATAAAAACAGTCATTGCAAGCTGACATTACACTGTATCAGGGACGTACAGCAGGATATCAACATGTGTCAAAGAAGTTTGCTAACGTCAACAATATAATACTGAGTGTGTGATCGGTAGACACGATTACTCAGAAACAGGATGCTAGTTATATTTCATAATACCGGTAGTGTCTCAACATTGGAAGTTCCTGCTAAAGCTGTGGTTTAATTAAACAAAGCTGACCAGACAAACGTTAAGTTCTTTAAGCTAAACGGTTGTGTATTAAATCCTACTTCAATGAAGCCCATGTTCACACGAATAGTTTGCAGTTATAGACAACGGCAGCTGTTGAAAACTCCAACAGAACATGTCAGTATTATCCGGTTGTTATGCTGTCGGAGTTGGGCGGAGTAGAACTTGAGTCCGCTGTTGAAATATCGATTCTGAGAACTAAACATGCACCAACCAGACATGTTGATGCCGGTAACGGTTTTAATTGAATATCACATCGGTAACCAATAATGGATCTGCAATTTGATACAGCTTTCTTTGACCATATCAAATTTGGAGGAAATATGCAGATTTCACACCCAGCTCACCCACTTTATATAAAGACCACGTGCAAAGCAACTGGGGGAAAAAAGGTTGGAAACTTTTAGTGGGTTGATTGATGAATAATATAAGGCAGAGGTGGATTGATAATAGGTTGAATTAAATTTGTTAAGACATTTGGCCAAACAATGTGACTGCTGAAACAAAGATCACAACAACGGCTTGTGAAGAAGAGTGCTGTATGTTTGTGTATTGTCTGAAGAGTGCTGTATGTTTGTGTATTGTCTGAAGAGTGCTGTATGTTTGTGTATTGTCTGAAGAGTGCTGTATGTTTGTGTATTGTCTCCACTGAAGCCTACGAAGTAGACCTACATAACAGGATCACATGAAAAGGTTGTTTCCCCGTTCTTCAAACTATGTGTTACCTCATTCACCACACTGAACCAAAATGAGCACAGACTGCCCGTTGGTTGGCACCACCATTTTTTTTATTTTTTTCCGTTTGTTACTCCACACACGACATTTGTCTCTGTAGCCTCGATGCCGTTAAACTCACCCACTGAGAAGAGCCCCTGGAGGAGCCGGTGCTGTGTTTGTCCATTTCTACCTCCTCAGAGTCAATGTAGGGAACCTCGTAGATCACCCTGGCTGCTTGCACTGAACCCGTGGGACACACACACAAACACATACAAGGTTAGTTAGCATGAAACGAAACCTGTGCACCAACAAAAATACATAGAAGAGCACACTTCAGCCTGATTTAAATTTAGCTGGATAGTTCAGCTGCTACTGTCTCTACCAGTGTTTTCTTTTGCTAGTTGCTATAATACTGCCCCAAGGAGGTCACTGGTCCATTGCTCTGCTATTAAATAGCACCGTGTGTCTCCTTTCACACTTTTCCGACCTTCAGCAGCACTACATTTACTCAGCTCATACATCCATACAGGAGTTAACTACTTTGCAACAAGCAAGTCTTCATCAATCTCAGTGGAGAATTTGTGCTTGGTGTAACACAGGGTTCAATCGTTAGTCCTATTCACTGAAATGACACCTTGTGACATTTTGTGTTAAACTGTAGAAAGACATCCATAGAATTGCCTTTGCTGACATGAAGTGGGTTAGTATGCGTGCTAGAATCTCATGTCAATGTTATTGAAGGTGATGTGTTGCCCATGTAAAACGTGAATATGAATTAGTTCAATCAAGAGATATTTCAAGTCTTTTGTCCTTTTTTATCAAGAAATGGTTATTATTATGTTGGATGCCCTTTGGTCTTATATACACTTTTCAACAGAGTTCAGCTGCCAACAGTTTAAATCAGCTGCTCCTGTCAATATTTTACGTTAACCACGGAGCCGATGAAGATAATTATCACCCGTCAGCACAACGGGAAGTGTTTCTTGCGTCTTTAACTCATTGTTTTTCTTTACAACCTGCAACTTAAACTATTGACTCTAACTTCTTTCCAGCTAATGGGCAACTGAGTACATACGGTGATAACATGTCAGTGTTGTGTTTTCAGCTGTTATAGAAGAATTTATTTTTAAATCCTATTGGTCTTTATCTTAAAAGCGCCTATTGGCGAAAAGCTCTTCAGGTCAAATGAATCACTTGTTCCTTTGTAAACTTATTTCTAACAATAAGTTTGCTATACTGACCGATATATAACATTTCTTCAAATACGCTGATTTCATACTGTATTGTCTGAAACAATACATCAAATTAATTTAATTACAAAGTGTTTTAAATGTCATTTTTTCAAAGCTGAAAACAAAATCAGATTCACCTCAATTGTATTAAGATGGAGGCAGAGGACTCCTAGATAAATAGGGCAAAAACTATCTGCATGGCTGGATTCCATAATATTCTGGGAATAATATTCTTTTCCTCGTACCATGTCTCCTTCGCAGAGAGCAGAAACACACGAGAGCGATGAGGAGCAATGGAGCCACCACAGCCAGGGAAATGATCACAGGAGTCAGCGTAAGATTGCTAGAACCTGGATGTCCACCTTGGGAGAAAAAATGAAACACAAATATTACAATAAAAATAACAGAATTTAAGTTGTTGTTTCTTTTTTAGTTTTTTTTTTAAGGAAAGGTGAGATGTGTGTGTGTTTGATTTTTTTTAAAACCTTGTATTAGAAGTTTATATATAAAACAAAAAAACATTTGACTGATCTACGGTTTATTCGGCAGATATTAGTCAAACCCTTTATACAACACTGGTGTTGTGTCACCATACCTCCCTCTGTGTTGTCCTCTGTGTTGTCTCTGGCCGTAACGGTGATGACAGTACCATTTCCTTTAACCTCAGTGAAAATTGGTATCTCGATTATCACCTTGCAGATGTAGCTCCCTGAATCCTCTCTCGTGACATTCGTAAAGGTCAAGTTTAAGCAGTCAGACGTCTCCTCTAGCAGAGATCCATTAGAGGGACTCTTCATGTTAAAAGTCTCATTCTTAATCCCTGTTTGATTTTTAAGCCAATAAACTCTCATTCTCTCAAACTCCATTGACCAGCAGCAGCTGATGTTTACTGTCTCCCCCTCCACCACAGAGACATCAGGACTCTGGGTAACAGCAGGTCTGCCTGTAGATGAAACACCTGAAGAGACAACGAGGTGATACATCATTTGGCTGTTCATCACAACAACACACACATTGCATTGTTTCAGAAGCCAAACCAGAAGGCGAATTTACCGAGTGGTGAGTTTTTTTACACTTTTCATCAAAATCTGGAGAGGCGCTAAAATAGATCACAGCGATTTGATCGGATTGTTTCACAAGTCAACGACCAAGTAAAGCGGTAATGTCACACCAACCATAAAACAATAGTGGTCACCTCATTACACATTCATACGTTTGAAATATTCAAAAAGTTGAAACATGTCGGTTTACCGTCTACCGTAAGCATAAAAATGCATTCATTCATGAGATCGTTGACAATATCTTAAAAAATACAGCGATCACAAAAAGGCTGACTTAGTTTTGATATGTTGAGCACATATTTTAACTCTATCTCTGTGAAACATGTGACGTGAAAGGTTAAGCTGTGTTTGTTACTCACTCCAAGATGAGAGGGCACAGAGAGAGGCGAGTAGCAGACTGCTGAGTAGAAGCTTCATCTTTACACTCCGATTCACCGCTGACAACTGACACTCATCTCCTCACAGCAGCTCTGAGTCCTTCCCACCACACACACACACACACACACACGCTCACAGACACTGGGCATCATCTTTACTGCCTCCCTCTGTATTTTCTGCAGAGACGTGTGAAAAACCACAGCTTTTGTTCCTTCCTCTTTCAGAAGGCAGCGATTGTTCTGCAAAAGATAATCATCACTGTTCTCACAATGCAGTTTGGAGATAAAAGTCACAGAAACACTGAAGTGGCCCACCAACAAAATAGGTGTGAAAAAGGAGTGAAGGAGTGAAATGTCAGTATTTCCATTAAAAGTTCTCAACACTGAATTCAAAGCAATAATATTGCCTCCACACGGCTCTCTGACCCGGCGGCTAGACGCTAACGGTCTAAACCGTGCTAACAGTGCAAACAATGGCAACAGTGTTAAGCTGAGGGGGAACCGGACGCCATTAATCAGGACGGCGTTATCCCCTTTAACTCCTCTATTTCTTCACAAAGCAAATGGTTGTTTGCTGCTATATGAATGCTCTGAATTCTAACCTTTAAATCAGAATGGTGGCAAGGTTATCTTTGCGTAGGCCAGCATTCCAGCCGAGGTGATATGTTTGGCCTGACTCCATTTCTGACGCTGAACTTAGTCCCTAGTTCACCTGATATATTTTAGTGTCTGTATAGCAAGTTACATACCCGCATTGGAGCATTCAAAAAGTGTACTGGGTGGTATTTTGTAGTTTCACTTTGGTTAGAACCCCCATGTTTACAGATGTTAAGTGACGACATGCTGTCTTTCACATCCCTCTGAGCGTGTGAGTTGTTGTTTGCAGAAAACTGAGACAAATCCGTTGGGAACTGGTGCTGTTTTTAATTAAATGGGTCGTACCATTCATCTGTGTCCAGGGGTCAGATCCATGTAAGAGTTGAGGCATGAATTGTTGTGTTACAGTGTATATTTTTAGTGCCACCACTAGGGGTCCTCAAAGTGTGAGAAGACCCTTCACAGAGAGGCTCTAACTGAAGTTTATGGGTCCACCTTCAGACCAAATCACGAACTGTCCCTTCACGTTACTGAAGTGCTGTATTTATACAGCAAATCATGTTTGAAAAAATGTTTGAAAAATCTGGAAGAAAAATGATACTTGTCCTGTAACCCGTTTCCCATTATTTTTAATGGCATGCTTTCAAGAACACAGCTGAAGTCAAAGCAAGAAGAGATCGAGACAGTGCAGATTATATTTTACATCTTAATCATCAGCCACTCATTGAAGGTGACACGTGTTGATTTGTTCTCTCATTTACTCTGCTTCTATCTCTCTTGCATCTCTATTTCCTCTTCTTCTTGGGTTTCCTCTCTCCTTAGGGCCGGAGTGCGTTCATTTCCAGGAGCAGCTGAAACATGAATGCACCGATCGATGAGTCATAAAGTACGGTAACATGTATGCTGCTGATGTGCTGTGTGATCCAGACACCGTTTCATCACAACGGACTGGAAGCTGTGTACCTGGTGTGTGTTGCTGAGCTTTGGTCACTAAACTGTTGATGGAGAAGAAGGTGATGATGAGGGCGAGGATGGGCAGGCACCTCAGGACATAAATGAGCACTTCCTCCCGGTGAGAACCTGAAATTCACCCACAGAGGCACCAAGCTTAGACTACGTATACAACAGGGAGTCCAAACTTTTATGGGGGCAGCTGTGACATACCTCCCTCTGTGTTGTCTCTGGCCGTAACAGTGATGACAGTACCATTTCCTTTAACCTCAGTTAAAATTGGTATCACCATTATCACCTTGCAGATGTAGCTCCCTGAATCCTCTCTCGTGACATTCGTAAAGGTCAAGTTTAAGCAGTCAGACGTCTCCTCTAGCAGAGATCCTTGAGAGCGACTCTTCATGCTAAAAGGCTCATTCTTAATCTCTGTTTGATCTTTCAGCCAATAAACTCTCATTCTCTCAAACTCCATTGACCAGCAGCAGCTGATGTTTACTGTCTCCCCCTCCACCACAGAGACATCAGGACTCTGGGTAACAGCAGGTCTGCCTGTAGATGAAACACCTGAAGAGACAACGAGGTGATACATCATTTGGCTGTTCATCATCCCCCAAAAAGCTCTGCTACAACGGGCAACCACGCACCACTGCCGAAATAATCATCAGCAAATATAATCATATTCATTATTCAATAAACTTGCACAGCAGACTGTGTACAACAGGTAGATTATTTTCTTGAAATACGATGACTTTATTTTAATTATCTTACGACTTTGTTATGTATGATTACGACTATTTTCTTGAAATATTGAAGACTACTTCTCGTGAACACGAATATGTTTTGAAAGTGCACAACGTTTTGAGAATGAGCAGAAATCTTGCTGAAACATATAAGCTATGAAAGTCCATGGATTTATAAATTAATAAAAAATGTATATGATGGAATCACTGAGAGCCTTAATGGATTATATTTTATATATTTTGAATTGTCACCTGGCATCTGAATTTTGTCTTTTCCATCACAGAAATTAATTTCCACGATAAGTTGATGCAGGGAAATTCACCAGAATTAATATTTGTCACCACCAATAAATAAAATAAACCTATGTGTTAGGTTTAGTGTTTGCGTGTTCATTTTGTTTAGCACCTACAGTTTTCATAGCTCGCCTCGCACACACCATGCCTTGCTTATTTGGAGCTTTCCTCAATGAATTGCTTGTTTAATTGAAGAAATGTGTTGTCATATTTTCATATTTCAGTGTTAATATTTATGAGCAGTTAAAAGCTGCATAAATGCATTTTTGTCCACCATGTTTGGGATCTTTGTTTCGACTAATGTGTTCTCAAAAGTCCACGGTTTTACACATCGACATAACATGAATATTACTTATTAAGTTCAAGTCATCCAGATATTTGACTTTGACGCATTAAATAGAATCATACAAAACAACATTTAAAATAAATCCTCAGCGATTTACACAATTTAACTCCACATATATAAATAAACATTTACTTTATCTTTTGCTCAAATGTAATGATTAGCGCTCACATAATAAAACACTGAATATGGAGATGAATTATTATTTTTTTCCTCACTCGAGCAGGCGTAGAAGGAGGCGAGTATCAGACTGCTGAGTAGAAGCTTCATCCTCTCACACCGATCCACCTCTGATCCACCTATGAATACTGACACTCGTCTCTTTCGGGCGGAGTTCCTCACATCTTACACAACACACAACAATACACGGGTGGCCTCGTCCTCATTTGAAGGTCGACCATCAGAGACTTTTGAAGATAAATATCAATAACACAACCTCTTTTTCTTTCACTTCACTGAGGCAGCTATATTTAATAAATATTCACAGTTTAGTTGTGTCCTGTCCTCTCTGTGGAGCTGCAACAAATAGTTCCTTCTGGTCTCAGTTACAACAGCAAAATGTTCTTTTATTTACTGAACTATATATATATATATATATATATATATATATATATATATATATATATATATATATATATATATATATATATATATATATATATATATATATATATATTATAGTTGTAGATTAGAAGATTAGAAGCAGAAGCCAAATAATGTAATGCAGAGGGACTTTGACAAATCATCTTTATCAGAGAAAAAGGAACTCAACTATTTATGGTAATGTTTAGCATCAGCTGTGACTCTGAATACAGCCCCACCTAACATCTGGACACTGTTTTCACTCAACTATTGACACCATAAATAAGAAATGCAATGGTTCACACGGCAATTTTTGACAGAATTCTAGTCGAGCTCTCAAAGCTTCCTGAGATATTGTATATCAGCGTCCTATGCAGTAAACAGTTTAGCCAAAAAAGGAGAAAGAAATGTGCGCGAGGTAACACTGCTATAATCACTATGGTGGCACTGCACACCCACACAGGAGTTCAATTACGTTTGAAGCATTGCTACAGTGCAGACTGTCCACACAGACTCAGTACTGTGACGAGGTCCAATCAGATAACATGAGTGGAAACGCCAGCATTCACCCACACAGCTTTAACCCGAGGTGGGTCGTAACCAGTTCTATTTACTCCTTTATGTACTCAAGTAACTTGTGAGAGTATGCAGCATACTTTTCACTCTTACTTGAGTCGATTATAAAAGGAAAAATTATTGCTTTCATGCTATTATTTAATGCGTTCCTCATGAATAAATAAAGTATATTCAGTTCTTTAACTTAACCTGTGGCCAATCTGAAAGGTAGTCACTCACTGTGACATGCCCCTCATCTCAACAGAGCTTTTTAGCGTCTTTCGGCTCATCGTTTTGGTCATTTTAAAAATGAATCCACCACTATCAATGAAAACTACGACAGAGAGAGGTAATGCAAGAATGTAAGTACATTGAATTGATAATGCTGAAACTAATCTGAACCATAAATAATTACAGTCCAAAATGGGGTCTGATTTCTCAAAAATCTTCAACATTATAACTTAACAGTGGGGAAGAAAATTAAGAAATTTATGAGGATAAAATACTGGTACATTTTTTACATTATCTGAACATATAGGGTCACATTTTGATTTATTAAATTACATTTATTTTCCTTTATTTTGACTTTATACCAGGTTAAACCAATGTAGCAACCTCTGTACAATAAGGAAGCATGCAATGGTGTCAGAAATTGATGGACATTGGTTCAGACTTATCTACATGAGAATTAGTTTTTAGAAACGGCAGTTTGCATGGAACAACCGGCCTGCTTTATGTGGCCATTCTTTCTTTCATGCCTCCTAAACAGCAGTGAGCTTGTGCACTGCTATGGACTGATACAGAAAAACAGGAAGAGCCCTCAACCACAAACCACTGAATGTTAAGTCTTCACACCCTTTGCCAGCCCTGAGGTCTCCTTGTGACATGCAGTAAACAGATGAACAGATGAAAAGAGGTCTGCTGGACCTCACTTTATTCCGGTCTTTCATCTGTTCTAGTTCTGTGAATATTAATGGATTAAAAAAATCCATGTATGCCACATATACTGGTTTTAAAAAGTTTGCATGAATTTGCACATTTTATAAGAGATTTCTTATCTACATATACAATGTACAAATCTGTCTGTCTGTCTGTCTGTCTGTCTGTCTGTCTATCTATCTATCTATCTCTATCTCTCTATCTATCTATCTATCTATCTCTCTCTCTCTCTCTCTATCTATCTATCTATCTATCTATCTATCTATCTATCTATCTATCTATCTATCTATCTATCTATCTGTCTGTCTGTCTGTCTGTCTGTCTGTCTGTCTGTCTGTCTGTCTGTCTGTCTATCTATCTCTATCTATCTCTATCTCTCTATCTATCTATCTATCTATCTCTATCTCTCTATCTATCTATCTATCTATCTATCTATCTATCTATCTATCTATCTATCTATCTATCTCTCTCTCTATCTCTCTATCTCTCTCTCTATCTATCTGGAAGTTATGGAAATACTATGTAGTACAACTAGTACAACACTCAAAGCAATACTCGTGCAAACTGAGTCGTCGTCTCTGAAGATGAAGAGACTGCGACACTCTTCTGGCTTTGTCTGCATCACTTTGATGAGGTCACACACTTTCAGGCCCTCACGCAGTTGCTGAAGCATGGGCATGCGCTTAGTCTTCACATGAAGTCGAATCGCCCTGAATACAGAAGAAATGATTTCAAGGAAAGGGAAATAATCTCCAAGTCAAGCTGTCCAGGTGTAGTAGTTAAGACTTTCGGGCAGCAGGCTGAGGAAAATGGCCTTGAACAAGGCTTTGCTACTACATGTAGACAACGATATACATTTCCTTTTAACCCTACATGGACATGTCAGTAAAATACATTTTGAGCATTGTAATTGGAGTGCATTGGCCTCTAGCTCATTTCTCTTTACTCAAAATAAATGTTTCACATTGAAGCCAAAGAGCACCCTAGAAACAATAACCGATTATCATTATCGTTAAATTTCTCAAAGAAAAAATAAAACACACAAGGCCTATGATTATCTGAGGCCACACTTTAGCTTATCTTCATCACGTTTATTACAAGACAGTAACATGGTTGTAACCTCGTCATCTGTACCTACATCGGTCAGAGAGAACCAAGCTCATAGGATTGGTTTTAAATTGTGTCATACATGTGTAGCTAACCTTAGCTAACATAGATGCCTCAGGTGCATGTAACGTTCGCCCACAGTGGGGCTACATGTCAACACAGCAGCCCTCCATGTCGTTCTTAAAAAGAGACTCCACGACACGAACAACATGAGAAGAAAGTGAAGTGCTGCTATATTTACAATCATTTTGACAAAACAGAGCAGTCAACTTACCTCCATGTCACGTAACCTCCCGTTTGTGTAGATGATGCAGATACGAGACGCAAGTCAAACTGACCAATAGAAACTCCTGATACATTCAGCAGCGTATGCCCCGCCCACTACACCCAACTCAGCTTTTGGCTTCAAAACTTTTGGTTTCACAACTTTTGGCTTCAAAACTTTGAGTTTCAAAACTTTGAGTTTCAAAACTTTGAGTTTCAAAACTTTGAGTTTCAAAACTTTTAGTTTCAAAACTTTTGGTTTCAAAACCAAAGCTTTTATTTTTAAAACAAATAAATTATTCTCAGTTAATATATTTGCTTTTAAAACTTTTTCCTTTGCTTTTGAAACTTTTTTTTTTGCTTTCAAAACTTTTATTTTTGCTTTTGAAACTTTCTTTTGCTTTTGAAACTTTTTTTTGCTTTTGAAAAATAAAGACACAAATCTACCTTCATATATTTTATGCTTTCACACAGGGATATATTGTGATCAAATCTGTGTATAATGTGGAGCTACATATTTTATACTCGACCCAGCTATCAGTGACTCAGAGGAAGCATTGCATGGCCCCTCTGGCTGATGCTGAGAGATCAGTTCCCTGATTGAACCAGCAGATGGCGCAGCACATCAGCAGTTCATTAGTAGCATCACAGAAAACAGTTGCCTGTTTTTATATGTATATAATATATATATATATATATATATATATATATATATATATATATATATATATATATATATATATATATATATATATGTTTGTGTGTGTATATGTGTTCAAGTACTAGGTCTATGATTGGGAATACAATGTATACAAATATGAAATAAATATGACATAAAGGCCCTAGGGCCCCTGTAATCTAATGGCTCTGTGTGCTCCATTTATAATATGTGTCAATAGAAGTGTGTTTGGGATTATGCAGCACCAACAAGACATATTAAGACCTTCAGGTGGATCCTGCTTGTTACCGGATCTTGAGGTCTCGAGGAGGGTTCCTATGTGAGCGTAGAAAAACGCATTGCATGTTATATCTGCCATACGTGCCGTGGTGAAAGAAGTACTCAGACCTTTTACTGAGACTCTGTTAAGCGTACAATGAATATTTTAGAAGTTTTACTCAAGTAAAGGAACATAGGTATTAGCATCGAAACATATACTCATTTTAATGTTGCAGCCGGTAAAGAGATCAATAAAGTATATTTGTATCTTATCTTAACCTTCATTAATTATTGATAATAATGTCAATGATAAATTCATGATATTAATAAACAAAGAGGGGAAAGAAAAAAATCCTGGCGATAAAAAAAGAAATAACAGTGGTGTTGGAAACATAATAATACAAATAATGATAATAACAGGAATAACATCAAAGAATGCATACAGATCATGTAACAAGAGGGAGGGAAAACAGGCAAAAACACAATAACAAACAAACAGGACACAATAAAAAAGGAAAGAAAAATAAGGTTTGCGGAATATTTGGAAAACATAATAAATGACAGCAACATAAAGCAACATAAAAAACAAACAAACAGAACATAAACGTTGGAATAACCCGAAAAAACAAGAGCATAAAGAAATAATTAGCAAAAAATGCATCATGTCCATCCAACCAATCAAAGAAGACATGTGCAACATATACACAAACAGGAAGAGCGTTATAACTGTAGTCATCAGTTTACGGCCGTGAAATCCATATTGACGGCCGTCCCAAAGCTCATTGAGCTCTGAGGATGGAGGATGGAGGATGGAGGAGGACTTTTTACATCATTTATCATCATTTCATTTAGTCACTTGAGGCTGTTCATTCCTGATTGTCGGGTTTGATGAGTTTTATCATTTAAGAGAAACAATAATCATATTCTGGGTTATTTAATATCGACATCACAATCTGAATTTCAAAACGTACAGACGCAAATAATTCATAAATAAGACGATCGCATTCCGCCGGTAGAAATCGATCCTGTGCTTATAAACAGAACACAGAACACAGTTTGTTAACAGACTAGGCCTACAGAGAGAAACACCTCTACAGTGGTGATTACTGTGTCTTTATTAATTATTAGTATTATTAGTTACTGTTATTAAGTACAGTGATCATGTGAACAGACACAAACTTCTCAAAAGTCTCTCCAGCTGTCAGTGGCGGGCCGTGCATTTTATACCTGGCCTTCACTGCTGTCCTGCAGCTGAAACACAGCTACGGTTATTATTTGTTTCGTGTCAAAATGAAGCCAACACCTGTAGATAGAGTGCGTCTCCTCTCTGCTCCGACTGCAGCTGGGACTGCTGCGCCTGTGCGTGCTTTGGGGCAGCGGAGGGACTCACGGCAGCTCCCGCTGCTCGTTCATGACAGTGCAGAACGTACGTGCTTTAACGTCAAAACACCAGAAAAGTCTCCAAGAACACAAGAACAAGTCGCTAGATTTGTCACTCGTAGCTATTGACAAAACAAGTCGCCATGAGGGTTTGGAAAGTCTCCAGATTTAGCGAGAGAGTTGCCAAGTTGGCAAATATGTCCCCAGAACAACACTGGATGCAACAATGGTTCCTTTCACATATTAAACCAAACAAAAATCTTCATAAAAACAAGTTGTACAAATAATAATATATAAACGAGCACATTAAAGCTACTGCAGATGTAAAAACAAACACATTTAACTTACCAGAGCTGCTGTTCACTATTTAAAGACAAAGTGCATCCTCCTTTCTTTATGAATAAAGAGTTTAATCTCACAGTTGTTCAGTACATCCGTGCGTTTTAGTTCCAGTAAGAAGTCCTTCTCAATTCATGGATGCCAGTGAAGACAGTCGAGTCTCCCCAGTTGTATTTCTTGAATACGTTTTCATGCGTTTGAGGCTGAAAATGTCCACAGAGGCAGCAGATTTTGGGATTGTCACCGCCCCACACGTCAGGCTAGCCCACTGACCAATCATGTACTTGTAGGCCAGCTAGCAGGCTCTGGCACGTCAAAGAATACGCCCAACATGTCAAACTAAAGATCTGATTGGTTGAAGAATATGACAATCAACAATATCGTCCCCATTCACTTTAATCTGCACTGGCTGCAGGTGAGAGTCTATAGGCCTCTGGCTCTGTTCTTACCTAGAGACACAGAGGTGAGATCTGATTGGATAAAAGCTCTACGTAAAACAAGCTGCACTGGAAGCAGAGCAACTGAGGAAGACAATAGCTGTGCAATGACAAAATAAGATAATTTAAGAAAAATTATTAAATTATAAAATAATTATTATTATTTTTTTTTTATATATATAGCTTTGTGATTCTGTTTCGGCCAGCAGAGAAGGCCTTGCAGGCCCTGACTGCCAGCCACTGCCAGCTGTTAAAGCCGACTGACAGCTGATCCAGCTGTGATCAGCTGATCCTCCATCATCAGAAACAGATGTCACTTCACCTGACACAACTGAGGAAAGGACGTCTCATGTCTCCTAAAACATATTTCCTCGTTCCTCTCTCCTCGCATGGTTTCCTCCATGCATCCCTGGTGGGAGGGACTAAGACGCAAGGAAAGGACCCAAGTGAGGGAAACGGGGATGCAATTAATTAAGAGACTTGGGATGTACCCAGAAACAGGAGGGGATACAACGTTTGACATGACACCGGAAGTACTCTGCTGCGGGGAGTCTGCAGCGATGACGACAGACGGACCGAACTCGTCTGTGTTTATTGGTACCGTAGCCATTTGTACACGTGGGGGCCGTGTATGTGCGAACAACACGCATAACGTCAGCTATTCATTTGTGTCCCATTGAATCGGTTTTTTTCGGACCATTTTGGATACGACAATGCGTGAATTGACCGTGGAAACATGATGAAAACACAGTGACTCCGAGCAACATTTTCCAAAAGGTGCGTCTCTCTGTGACGTTAGCCAGCGCTCACATTACGGTAACAGCTGGCTACGGTGTTGTTCATTTTACCTTTTTACGTCAGAGTGAACTAACGTTACTGCACCAGACACGTTGTTAAACTACAGTGCTTTCTAATATCAGTATTACTGTGTTGTTTATGGCGTTATTTGGGCTACTAGGCACAGGCTACTCTGTGTACCGTCGGTCCCGTTTCCTCTTCGCAGGGCGGAACACATGTGTAGGCTAACGTAAACATGCTGGTCCGTCACACATGCTAACGTCAGTTGAAAGAATTTACTTTATTTTAATATGATTTGGCTATTCATACTCTGTCATGGTGTCCGTCTGTGCTGCTCTTTAAGTGCCCAGTTACATTGTTGAGTGAAGCAATTGAATAACTGTATTTAACACGGCTACACATGAGTTGATATTGACCTCGTGCATGTCAATGACCCCGTCCATCAGATGAACACATGGTCGGTGCGCCACTCCAATCTGGAAACGTTTGTTTCAGCTCTGATCCTCAAACAATACCAGTTAACTTGAGATTAGTTCTCACCTGTCTGCGCTCAAGCAGAGGCCTGTTTGTCTGTGGCTGCTGTCATAAAACCTGTGTGTGTTTAAGTGGAACTGGAAAGAAAAGGCCTTCTAGGCACAGATCGATTTCTGCTACTGATAAGAAATTGCTGAGTATGTGCATTTCGGTGTTCCTCAATTACTATAAGTGAGTGGAGAATATAAATTAGAGTGGCCTGAGCAAGACAGTTAGCTGTCAGGGGATGATTGAGGTGTTGGTGTTGCTGGGTCCGGAGCAGAACCTTTTCAACCTTGTGTTTTGTCTGCTGCTTATCCTCCGCACTTTCTCATCTCAGGAACCCTCAAGCTAAACAACCAGCGTCTGTAAAGCAGTGGTATCCTGAGCATGCTGACCAAACCCCATGGTTTAATGTTGTTTTTTCGTTTTGCATGGCGGTGCAGTGTGTCTTAACACATGACACAATGAGACCCCTTATCCCGTCGGCCCTGTATAATTTGGTGCAGAGAGAGGGGTGGGGGTTGGAGAGACTTACAGAAATCTAAGATAAAGGACTAGAATGTTAAAGTCCCCCTCTGCTGTGTTGCTGATTGCTGCCTCTGCCTCACTTGTTTCAGCTTCACTGTGCACATTCATCCGTTGTAGGCGCAACGTTTGTGTACCCACACAAACGTACCCGTTTGTGGCTCACATTACTCACATACTCTCATTGGATTGCAAGTTGTTAGAGATTTCAGTTCTGTCTGATACTTAAGTGTTTATGCCACATACCTCCATAAATCCCAGACTCATATCTGACCTCTGTTGCACTTCTTCACACGCAGCTTTTCTTTATAAGCTGTATGTGAAGCTTCACGGCCTCTTGTCAGAATGTAAAGGGATTCCTGCATCTCTAAGCAGTGAACCCTTGACGGCGGGGCGTCTGGAAGACAAACTCCTCGCTCTGTTATGGTAAAGATGGTGCTGACTTTTGTTCTGTCCTGTTGCCCTTGCAGTTTCCCCAGACCGTCCTACATCAGGATGAAGGAACGGACCGATGCTCCTCAGGACCGGTGAGTTACAATTGGATGGAAACAAGAAACTCTCACTTCCCTTTGTTTGCCACCACAGTTTCTGTTGTCTCTGTTTCTCCAGGCGATGTTGCAATTTCAATACAGTCATGTGTCTGCTACATATTTAAGTTCACCGGTTGAATGCTTCGTAACAGTTAGCAGTGACTTAATACAGCCCTGCTACCAGGATTGGGAAGGTTACTTTAAAAATGTACTCCAATACAATTACTAATAACCTGTTGCGCCGATGGCGGGGAGGGAGGCATATGAGAACCAGGACGAGTCAGAACCTGCTGCAGTAAAATGAGAAGTTCTCTAAAGGGACTCTGGTGCTCGGAAAAACGCTAGAATCAACACCAAAGTAACGTAACTTGATAACTTTCCCTTACTTTCGGAATACCTCAATACAAAATATGCAAATAAAGACAAGAGAAAAGAAAAATGCTGACATTTGGCCCTTATTTTGAAAAAGCAGAAGAAGGGGAACAATAGCACAGTACAGTGCGAGTTATTCCTTCCAGCTGTGAAAATACTGTCATCCTGCAAAGACGCACATCATTTGGCACATTAGTGTTACTGGATTAGATTGTGGAGCAGCAGCAGTACCCATATAAATGAAATAAAATATCACAGTCCTGTGTTATGCTTACTGGATGCTTCTCTTCTCGCGCTGGGATGCCTCTCGGCAAAGAGAATAATCAGCAGTTTAGATCCATTTTGGAGAAACGACTGTACGTAGAGGTGATTCCAGAACGTAAATACTTTAACTGGCCAGTGCTGCAGCATCCTCGCTGTACATTGTGACGCCCTTTACTTCCCATCTACAGGGGCTGCCTGGTGGGGATCTGTTTCTTCATTCTGGGCCTGGGAACGTTGCTGCCATGGAACTTCTTCATGACTGCCTCAATGGTAAAAACATGGCCATTGCTTCATCCGTCAAAGACGGCAGAACTGACACATTGTATATGCCTTCTGTTTTGATATCTCATGACATAAAAACCATTGGACTCAGTCAATAAGTTGGTGGTATCTCATCGTTCTCCCTGTCAGACCTGCATAGAAGCCTTTCTCTGAAGTGTTGGTCCGGTGGGTTCAGCCCTAAGGGGAGTGCGGCATTTTTGTGCTTGCAATTTTTTTTGGGGCCGATTTGGGGCTGTGAAAATCCATTGTTTCAGACAGTTCATAGATTGGTTCAATCAGAAAGTGTTTTGCTCTGTAGTTTTGCTTGCATTCAGTGTATGACAACACAAATATGAACTTTTCTCAAATAAAGAGAGAAATCATTTTCCTGCTTGTGAAGGAAAGACGGATAAACTAGCTTTCATATCCGCGTCACTCCCAAATCCTAATTCTTAAAGGGGCCGTACACAATGGATGGAGAATGGACCTGACAGTGTCAACTTTTGACTTGTTTACTTGTTTTATTATGAGCAGAAGGGAATAAGATTTTGATCAACATTTACATCTATTTTGTTGTCTGTGTAGTTTTTACATACCAGTGATATTTTATGCTAATTTGGACACTATCACTGAGATAAAGATGAACTAGTTCAGTGTCAAATATATCATTCAATGGAAAAAAAACCCCCATGAATAACAAAAATAAAAAAACACATTTCAAGCACATCTTAATTATCGAATGATAAATATTGTATGATGGGCTGAAATGGAAGGCACCCAATGCATTCACTATAACCAAGTCAAACTGGGATTACAATGTACAGAGAAACACTACAGGACTAGATCCGGACAGGACTTTCCGCTTTGACATGATTTTAATCAGTCTGAAGTTGCTTTCACGTTGCCTGTCGATTGTGCACGCGTCGCTTCAATTGCATGACCTTATAAGGAGCTGGCGGGGTGTTTCTGTTCGATTTCGATTTAAGAATCCTCATTCGGGGGAGCACAGCTAAGAACTGTGCTCCCCCGCATGAGGAAGTGCACTTCGGCTGTGTAAGAACCCATTTTCAGGCGGAGGTCTTTTCTGACGTTGGTCTTCCGAAGTCCGGAAGAAAACATTTCAGAAGACACTTCAGAAAATGTTCGAGAATGAGGCCCAATGCGTTTCTGAATTTATTTTTATTTTATTTTGGAGAGCGACAGGGAAAGTCTCCGAGGTCGATCGACCGGTCGATCGCGATCGTCGGGTTGGCGACCGCTGTCTTAGAGACTCACATGCTGGACGGATGCCAATGGTCTTATGGACAATAAGCTGTTTATACAATTCAATAAAGTGTCCAGAAAAGCTATAGTATCTACCATGAGTTGATCCTGGATTGGATTTGTCAAATTGGTATTTTGTAGTGATCGGTTTAAGTGATTTGCTGACGTTGTACTGAGTATAATGTGTTGAAACCTAAGGATCTATAGGGACCCATACAGCACACAGTCCATCATGTGACTCAAGGTAACCACGCGGATCACAGCACGAGACCATGGGATCCACATGTTGTTGCGGTGAGGTTGAACCCAAACAGTGGAGTTGTGGGTCGTGAAACCAAAACACAATGAGCTGCTCGTCTCTAGAACAAAGGCTAGAAAGAATTCTTTGTGGGTTCGTTACACGTAATCATTTGACACATTGTTGACACAAAGAAATGACAAGTACAGCTTTAAATGCCAACTGTTCCTGTACTTGTTTAAAACATATCAGAATACAAAAGCAGAAGTACATCTTCTGCCTTTACGACAGGTTATTTTGAGTTCACGAACTGAAACGGCTCCGTTGGGGAACAAACCAACAATGTTAACTGAACTTGTGATAGAGTGGAGCGTTGCGGTGGCACTGAAGCGGGGATTTACCTTCCAGCGTCGGTTAACATAGAATATGTTTCCATGTAAAGATAAAGCCAACACCCGTCTGTTTCCTTTGGGTTTGCAGTATTTCCAAAGTCGCCTAAACACAACAGAATGGAGCAACGGCACTGCGGTGGTCACCAAAGAGTACTACTTCAACAACTGGATGACCCTGCTGTCCCAGCTGCCCCTGCTGGTGTTCACCCTGCTCAACTCCTTCCTGTACCAGAGGTCAGTGACGGGGTTGGATGTTCACATAATGTTTGTCCGTACACAGAGGGATGGCAATACTCCCCAAAGCATTGAATCGAGTCAGTGTTGTGCATTTGCTCTGGACTTTGCATCTGTGGTTTGTATCTACTCCAGTTTGAGTTCTTGGTTAAATGACTCGTTTCTTGTTTCAGGATATCGGCGGCGATACGCATCGCAGGTAGCCTGGTCTTCATCCTGCTGCTCTTCATCCTCACAGCCGTGCTGGTCAAAGTTCCCATGGACGAAGACCGCTTCTTCTCTGTCACCATGGCAATTATCTGGTTCGTCAACTGTAAGTCGGTGTGACTGCGCGTGAGGCTCAGAGTAGTGTACATTTTAGTGAACGGGATAGTTTGAAGTGGTGTTTTATGAGGTACGTCTCCACAGGCAGCAAAACATGTGATCAGTATCAGTGTATATTTAGAATGTTCTCAGCATGTCACCTCGCTGTCAGACAGCCCCTCCAAACTCCATCTACTGTCAGTAACACACTGATTATGGATAAGGATCTCATACAACACCACTTCAAAAACAATATCCGAACTGGCCCTCTTTAAAGAGCACTGAATCAAACGATGCTTCTTCTCCCCAGCGTTCGGGGCCGTGCTGCAGGGCAGTCTGTTCGGCCTGGTGGGTCTCCTCCCTCAGAAGTTCAGCACCATCTTCATGAGCGGCCAGGGCCTCGCCGGGACCTTCGCTGCCATCGCCATGCTGCTAGCCACAGCCAGTGAGTTGCACACAAAATCCCCAGTTCCCTCGTAAGGGAGGACTGTGACGGTGGATGTCGAGCTAGTCAAAGCAGCATGACGCCACAGCAACACACACAGTAGTGTTTTCTTCATCTGATAGGTGTCTCTCTGGAATCATCTGACTTGTGTGTTTGTCACTCAGGTGACACGGACTCTGAGACGGCAGCGCTGGGCTACTTCATCACGCCATGTATGGGGACGCTGCTCACTCTCTTCAGCTACCTGCTGCTGCCCCGCCTGGTCAGTCAGCGCCCAGCTCTCCATGACTACATTACCCATAATCCCTTCAATCTCACCAAAACAGCTACCATCTCTTTGTTGACCCATGATCAGTATGTACAAAATCTGGCTTTTTCAGATGGTGTTTGCTTTGTGTGGATTGTGGGAAAGCTTTCAGCACACAGTCAAATTTGAATTAAAGATAAATGATCAAAGATCTTGTGATGATCAAATCCTCAAAGGTGAAACAGGAGCCTTGCTCTACTTGCATGTGAATTTACTTCACTTTTGTCCGAGATTGTCAAGAAAAATACTTTTCTGGAATCTCACTAAACTCCATCTCAAGAGTCATTTGTCACGTTTTTATTTTTTCACTTGTATTTCAGCTAAAAGGCCTAATTTGTGTTGTCTGGTGTTTGCACGCAGGCGTTTGCTCAGTATTATCTGAACAAAAGCAGCAAGTATGAGGCAGACACCACGGACGAGTTGCTGAAAGGTGAGACTTTGGCTTCAACAAACTCTTTGGGCACGTTTGATCATGTGTTCAAAGTTTGAAGTGCAGGTTCTTTAACGTGTGTAGAACTGAGAGGATTGTTACGTGAATATGGGGGGGTGACCCCTCACGATTTTTAATCATTTTATTCGATAATAAAAAAAATTTGAAGGAGGAGACAAGCTTTTCAGGTCGTCATCAATATGAGTTGCTCAGCTGACCTGGAAATTTGAAGAAATGGAGTCGATCGAAGATACTAATTCGTTATTTATTTATTTGTATTCAAATCAAAGTATAATCTCTTGGTCCAAAATACAGAGGAAAAAAAAAATTGTTAACTGAAAAATATACGGAAAAATCACCTAAGTATTCAAAAACCCCTTCAGAGTAGTTTACAGACAGAGTTCAATCTACTGAGAAACGTTTAACCATCAACCAACACCGCTCTCTGGTTTCCCCCACACACCTCTCTGCTGTTTCAAACTGCCCCTATTTATACTCGTCCGGGGCTCAGATCTCTGACTTCAAACGGATGTTTACACATCAAATCAAACAGCCTCCATCTTCGTTCTTTGTGTGAACTTGCTGGCTCAGCCTTGCACTTCTCATGAACCAAGAAGTGTGCGTGCGTGTGTGTGTGTGTGCGTGCGTGCGTGCGTGCGCGCGTGCGTGCGTGCGTGCGTGTGTGTGTGTGTGTGCCCAACCGTACGCGTCAGTGCAACAGAGGGTTTTTGACCACAGAAGCATGTCTGTTTAACAGGTACAACCTTATGCGAGACTTGTTCTGACTCCTGATAACCCGGGCGTTGCTGTGGAGAGGCATCACGATTTCACAAAACATCCACCGTGTTCAACAGGATCAAACATTTGTTTGACAGCGAGAGAGAATCTGTTTGCTTCGCCACTGACTTCACGATTCTGTGCTTCGCCGTCTGGCTGAATCAAATCAATTTGGTGGAAGATTATCTCGTTCAGGGAGTTGACCCTCTATTTATCCAATTAGAGTCCTAGTGCCCAGACAAAGACGGAGCCTGTTGGACTCAGAGGACCACACAGACTCAAACTGTTTTTTGAATAATCTGTGTATATTCCCTTGCAGAGAGCAGCATAGTGGAGAACGGCACAGGGACCAGCAGCACGGCTGGCATTGCAGCTGAGGTCGAGGTGGACCCCGGTCCAGAGGGGCCACAGGGAGCCTTCCTGTCACTGCAGCAGGTCAAGAAGGGACAAGCTAAGGCCTCGGTCAAAGAGGTCTTCAAAAAGGTCTGATGGTTGTGGTTTTGGCAGTGTATACTACCTCCAGTAGATGGAGTAGCAGCACGGGGGAAACGGCCAAAGGAAGGAGTTGCTGGTCGGTGCAAATACTGTAAATGTAACTTTAGCATGAAATGTTTTGCTGCTGCCTCTGTCTACAGTAGTACGTTATGTTGCTCCTGTGCTGGTTCTCCAGTCTATTTCTCCGTACTCCATCTACTGCAGTAATACACTGACTCTTGATAGGAACCTCATTCAACACCACTTACAAAAATCCCAAATGCCCCTTTTACAATAAGAGCGTTTCATTCCCAGTGACAGTGAGGAAATATTGACAGGTTTGGTCTTTCCTTCCCTTTGTAGATCTGGGTGATGGCGTTCTGTGTGGCGTCTGTGTTCACAGTCACTCTGTCCGTCTTCCCGGCTGTCACTGCAGATGTCAAGACCTCATTCCCAGGAAAATGGGGTATGACCTCGACTCAGTTAATGATTAGAGCACTGATGAGATCACATGATTAGATCATTCAACTTACAGTGAATCTCTCGTGTGTGTGGTGGTCAAATCCCTCCTTTCTCCTATTTCTCTTTGTAGCGGTGCTGCTTGTAGAAGTTTTCATAGAAATGCGTTCATTCTATCAAAATGTCTGGGGTTGTGCAGATCACCTGTCAAAGTCCAAAGTAGAAAATCTTTTTTCCTGACTTCTCTTGCTCTTATCTTCTTGAGAAAGAGGCTGCAGTGTTTGACAGCAACAGCAAACCAACCCCAACAACAGTGTTGGTTATTTAATTTATTCTCTCTATGCAGAATGGTACTAAACACAATTTATTTATTTATTTATAAATAAAAGCTGGTCAATTGACATCAGAATGAATTCAACACAGAAGTCTCTGTGAGAGGTTTGTTTGTTCAGATTTTGTCGTCCTTGTTTTTACCAGACTTGAGTTTTTATCATCTTTCTGCCGTCTGTCCCGTCTCTCTTCAGAGCGCTACTTCATCTCGGTGTGCTGCTTCTTGGTTTTCAACATCAACGACTGGTTCGGTCGGACCGCCACCACCGTGATACGCTGGGTAAGTATGTGATACGACCCTTTAGACATTTATTCTTTATATATCTTTATTTATTTTGCATATTAGTATCCCTGTCCAGTATATATGCATGTCCATCAGCTCCTTCCTGACTGCTGGAGAGCCCACAGCCGGCACATTCAGCTTTCATGCTGGACGTGGTGACAAGAACAGGACTGAGCTTAGACTGGGTTACAGATAGCATTTTTTACAAGGTTCATTTCCTGCTGTCATTTTCTGTATCAACGTAATATATTATTTCTAAATATAATCTGACAGTTAAGGCTTAACTGTGTAATTCTACTTTGTTGTTGTTCCAAATCCGCTTTCCTTTTTCTCTCCCTCCTCTCGTTGGATTTTTTCCTCTGCAGCCTCGCAAAGAGTCCCGTCTGTTCCCGGTGCTCGTGGTCTCCAGGGTGGTGTTCGTCCCTCTGCTGATGCTCTGTAACGTCCAGAGTCGCTCCTACCTTCCCGTCTACTTCGGCCACGATGCCGCGTTCGCCGTCATCATGACTTTCTTCTCTCTGTCCAGTGGCTACTTTGTGTGTCTCTCCATGTCCTACGCACCACAGTGAGTCCAAACAAGTTCAGCACTGTCGCTACAAAAACGTATGTCACTCCTTAAAGACAGCTCACTGTAGGAGAACCAAAAACCAAAACTCTTCTAATCAAGAAGAAATATATCTTGTATGTAAGGATTGATATCAGACAGGATGGGTCTGACAGTTCCCGTGTGGGTATGGCGGACTCCACCACTACCAATGAAAATGACTGCACAGAGAGGTATTGACATAATGTACGGCTCAGTTGGCTAAATACGACATGACTGACCTTCTGTTCCCTCCTCTCTCCTCAGGTTGGTGGAGCAGAAGGACGCAGAGACAGCAGGGGCCCTGATGACTTTCTTCTTGGCCCTGGGTCTGTCCTTAGGAGCCGCCCTGTCCTTCGCTCTGCGGGCTCTCATCTAGTCACGCATGCAGCACTGCATAGACACCGTAGAATATGTTCACATACTTGGAGGGATCATTTGGATAACTGCTATTTGTCCTTCGTGGACGTCCTCGTTTTATTCCATTCATGTGTCGGGTGCTGTGTGTGTGTGTGACGGTCTGGGAAACCAAGCACTCTGGTGACGCTGTAAAAACACGCTCGTGAAGTAGAATTGTTCATAAATGACATGGAAGTAGGAATAAGGGAAAAACTGTACGTTGCTCTGAATGACTTATTTTTTTCTTCATTTTTAGTTTGTTGTCGGTACTTTTCGTGCATTATCATACTTTTTTTTTTTTTTTGTCTGATTGATGGCTAGAATTCTTATTTTTGTAAGATTAATTATATTCGGTATTTTAATGTATTCCTCGGTTTATTTAGTATTTTCTAATGAAATGGCTCTCTGTTACAGATGTAGAACAAAAGAAAAAGCTTAAAGACCTCATGAGCATTTATGGATTACTGAAGGGGCCAACTGGGCACAGGCTCAGGGCCCCAAGTGGGGGCCCTGAGCCTGTGCCTCGGTTTGAAATGACAGTTTACATTTCTTGTTGGAAAGTCAATCAAATTACAATAAAGACACTGAACAGAGACTCGAAACGACCGCAAAGAGACAAATGTTTCAAGTGGTTGTGTGTCTTTCAGTCTGGGGTTCTCTTGTTTTGTTCGTTTTATAATTCGTCTACTTTTTGTGAGACATTTTGCCGATTCCCTTTCTTCTTGACCTCTCCAGTGCAGCAATGCAAAGCTCCAGCATTGAGGCTACTTCTGCCACCTACTGGTCAAAAGACAGAAACCCTTCAGCGCTTCATTTCATTTTCATTTATTGAGGGACAAATACATACACATAGAGAATTGCAAAACAACTATCCAATGCAGTGTATCACGCCATGTTTAACTACCGGTACTGCTCATTTCTAATGGTTGTCTCTAGAAAGAATCTGTCAATCACAGAAGGCTGTGGTGCTGTGAGGTCATACGATGCTGCTGGCTGATCGGATCTGGAGATGCCTTGTAATACATGCCAGAGTTATGACCACGTTCTTCTATTGACATGAAGAAAGTCTTGGCTCAGGTTTACTTTGAGTTCATTCACCTTTAAAGGACATTTCTAACTATGTGCCATCATGCTTGAATCACAAATAGTTTGATTTGTTGGGATTGTTTTTTTCACTCTAAGAAGGAACTCATTGCTCCAGATTGATTTGTTCATCAGCACCACAGTCTATTGAGATTGAGCTTTTTTTGGTAATCATTTTTCTTTAGCTTAAGTGCCCAATAAGATTGATTTATATGATTATTATTCAAGTGTTTACTTAATTGAATTAATAAGTTGTCATGTTCATGTAGATGGAGAACTTGTGTTACAGCTTCAAACGCACCACGGGCTGAGTCCTCATGAAGGGAGCGATATTCATGACACCTTTCTTTAAACGTGACTCTTTGTGCTGTCTTCATGTCGAGCAGGAATTTTCTCTCCGAACCCAACAAACATGCATTGGTACTTGACTTAATGGTTTACAGCAAACACGATGCCAAAAGAGACTAACATCATTTGTGTATTTTAAAAACGATGTCTTGTCGAGTTCATGCTCACTTTAAACCTGAACAATGTTTCCAGCAGGAAGCTGAAAGGAACCACGTTTCCTACAGCATGTCAATGCAGCACCAGTAACGGGGACGAAGAACCCAAACTATGTTACCGTGTATTTCCTTTTAAACTTCTTGTATAAAGAACGTGGGTTTGGGTAGTTCTCATGCAGTACATAACAGTCTTAATGAGGATCGACACTGGACTACCAGATGACTCCAGGTAGAATAAAGGGAAGTCATGCCTATGCTTGTACACAATGCATCGTTATAGATTTGACTGTCAATAAAAGAATGGTTCAACTCGCTGTGGTTGTTGGAAACGGTTGTCTGTATTAAAGTATCAGGAGAACTATGGATAGCTGTTCTTCAAACACTGCTTTGTTCGTTCATTTCCATAGATGACCCAGAGGCTTAACAAGTATTGGATGAATTGGTCTTCAGGCATATAATATTTTATTCATCGCAAATTCCTCGCAAACTCAGTTGAGTTCAAAAGTCAATCTTACTTTACAGAATTGTTTTCCTTTTATTCAATATTTTAGATGACGTGTAGATTGACAAACCATGAAAACCTGTCTGTGTACTTTAGAACAATATACAATATGGCGCAAAATATATAGGCTGTATACACAATACACGCACGAAAGGTGCTCAATAGGCCCATTCGTCACTGAAGGGCAAACGGGTGTAATTGATTAAATAAATTGGCATGGACTCCACACTGGAGGCGTTTCAGAGCAGTTTGTCTGCGTGAAAGACTATTTACACCTTTTGTTCAGCAAGATAATCTTCACAAATGAATACCACGTTTTAGATTTCTTTTTAAGCACGAATGCAATTGCCAGGAGTAAAAAAAATGTCGGGACTACAAACAAACTATGCCACTGGTGTAAAGGTGGACTCGTTGCTGTGATGGCGTTTTGTAGTCCATTGAGTCGTTAGCAGCCGCCTCTTTAAGCCTCGAGCACCACAGACCGCTGCAGCACCAACGTCCACCTGGAGATTTAAACTGATTAGAATGTGGTCAAAGGTCACTGTGACCTCACGAAAACACATTTTTGACTGCAACTCAAGATTTGATAGTCTATGACAAATTCACACAAAATGATGAAGTGATTGGAAAGACGTGGATGTAAAGTGCAACTTGATAGGCAGACAATACTCAATCTTTAATGTTGCAAATAGTTGTGTGCTGCTATATTAATGCATTGATTTGAGGACTTTCCTCTCTGGGCTTCCGTAGCTCTACCTTGAAGAACCACACAGAGCATTCAGATTAATTTCCTGTATTATTTATTGAAAACCCAGCAGTCATTAATACCTGTTGTGTGTGTGTGTACAGGCAGGGGAGTAAGGAGATGTGGTGAACTAAACTAGTTGTCATTCTGTTGTAAAGAAATAAAAAGCAAAGGACAAAAGAAGAACACTCCGATATGCTACAGAATGACGGCGTTTAGTGTTTTCTGTTTAACACTTGTTTTTAAAAATGTTACACAA
>NC_136656.1:12573033-12684276 GCF_949748355.1 Melanostigma gelatinosum
GAGTCATTCCCCAAGTTAAGAAAGTCGATGAATAGCTTTCACTCCTGGGGCTAAAAGCAGAACCACAGCTGCGTCACTCTGAGCATGTTTAGCTGCTCGGGGCTGACTTCCTATTCTGAGAAGCTTGATAAACATGAGCTCACATCAGTTCTGACCATAAGCTGCCAGAAGGTGACGAGAAAGCACGTATTTGGTAGTTGGCGTATCCAGAGCATACTAAGCATCACAAGTGGATCAGCTGGAGCTGAAACATCGAGGCTGCTCTTCACCACGTGTGACGGTGAACTGGAAGTCTGTGGATGTTGGGAGTGATGGTGGAACAAAAGTCAGTTCTCTCCATTTGCTGATATTTCGTTGACCGAATGATTTAACGAGAAGAGAATAACCAGATCAATCGGAACACAATCATCGTTAGTTGGAGCCTCGAATACGAAATGAACCTAAAACCCAAATGCTACAGAGACCGTGGTAGAATTACCAGTCCTGTCCAAAGCGTCATCACTTCATCCTTTCAGATATGCGTGTGAAATCGTCACCATTAGTCTTTAAAACCTTGTGGTTATTTCATATGTACTATTTATCCATTTCTATTTCTTTAAGTGGCAACACTGCTCTCTGTGTGTGTGTGTGTGTGTGTGCTGACCTACCTGTGTCAGGCACGTCTGTGGGTCTCATGATGCGTCTGATCTGTTCCATAGACTGCAGGTCAGGAGAGAGACCTGTGGGCGACACAAAACCATATCAGTGAATGAACTTACCGAGACCCATTTATTCACATCAGTCAACTTCAAATACTGCTGACAAAGGTTCACGGACTGTGTCCGTCATACTCCAGGTCCCGTACGGTGTTAAACAATGAGGAGAGGACAGCGGGGAGTTTGGACAGACGGCTCCACGCCGGAGGACAGAAAGCCTGAAATCCAGAAACGCTGCAAATACCAAGAACACGAGCGACACAACCTGGATCGGGCTCTCCCGGTACCAACTGCTGCCGGCCGGTTCGTCGGCGTGAATACCTCCGTGGCAGCAGAAGATCTTCTCGTCCACGATGGCAGCGATGGGCAGGCAGTTGAAGCAGTCGGTGAACGTCTTCCACAGCTTGATGTTGAATCTGCGTTTACCTGCGAAGTGAGCGAGACGCCGAGTCAGCACGCCTCGTGGCAAAGCGGAACCGTGTCCCTGGTTCTACTCTGATAACGTCCCTCATTTTAGGACTTCACGCTCCGTTATTGCTCTTGTTTTACAAAAACAGAACTCTGCTGTTGCAGGTTTGTGTCTATTTTATACTTGCAGCTACAACGTCAATTTTAATATCTTTTGTCATATTTAAAAATCACAGTATGTCCAAGTGATAATAATCAATTTGAAAGAATAGAAAGTGTCACTTCTTTACCCTTTGTTCACCAAATCCCCCCCGTTAAAGAGTCTATTCAAAGGCTGGACCCCAATATTCAGATATTCAGTTTCGTCTTTTTTAACCCCTCGGGATTACAAACGTGCATAAAACACACTAAACCTTATTGATGAACAAATAAAAATACAAACACCAACACAGTAGAATAACAGAATGCTTCAAAATGAATGCCGTAAATGAAGACACCTGTTGCAGCCTCATGTCGTCTTTGAGGTACGACACGAGTCGACTGTTCTGGTCACAGGCTAGTGTGTCCGGTCATTGCATAATAGAACTACATCGACCACAATGGCAAGTGAAAACGACACACACTCCACTCCGCACCCCGACACGCAGGCAGAGCACTCACACTCGTCGTAGAAGCCGTAGATGCGGTTGATGGAGGCACACTCGTGGTTGCCCCGGAGCAGGAAGAAGTTCTCGGGGTATTTGATCTTGTAGGCCAGCAGCAGGCAGATGGTCTCCAGAGACTGCTTCCCCCGGTCCACGTAGTCGCCCAGGAACAGGTAGTTGGCCTCCGGAGGGAAGCCGCCGTACTCGAAGAGCCTCAGCAGGTCTGTGTACTGTCCGTGGATGTCACCTGTGGGGTGGGGAGGGGGAGAGGAGGCGGTGAGCGACAGTGAACCCTGCAGCGGAGGAGAACCAGATTTAACGGGAGCTCACTCACCACAGATCTTGAGCGGGGCCTCCAGCTCCAGGAGGATGGGCTGACTGAGGAAGATCTCCCGGGACTTGATGCAGAGGCCGCGCACCTCCGCCTCCGTCATCTGGACGATCTTCCCCGGACGACATCCTCGCACTGGTGGAGGGACGGAATACAGTTAACGGGTCACGGTACGCGTGTGTTTGAACAAAGTCATCCAGGCTGCCGGACAGTCGTAGCGCGTTTATTCCCTGAGATCTTCTCAGGGACTCTGTTGATCATCAGAAGTGCACACATGAACTAAATACGGGAGGCCGGGTTTAGTCAACAGGCCAGAAATAGCTGGTGTGGGTATTGTTGATGTTGTTGGGAGTGTTTTGGAGACGACTTCCTGTTTGGTAACTGAGGCGAAGAGACGGGAAAGTCACTGTGGACACATGACGAGGAGGGGATGGGGTCATTCTGATAGATGCACATAACACTGGTCATAAAGCCACTGCTACTGTGGGTGTTTAATAATGATGTTACTCAGCATGAGCTTTAACATCTAAATCAAAGCCTCACTACTGTTCCCCAATGTACTGTCATTTAATGTGCTACAGAAAGTGGAGGAGAGAAACATACATACAATCAATACAACAACATTACGCCCATTTCATCTTTTCAAAAGATCAGGAACAAATATATAAAGGAGAAGAAGTGTGTGTGTGTGTGTGCAACATGACCCTGCTATTTCTGCCTGGAGACCTGAGGCATCTGTCTGTGTGTCTGCGTGTGTGTGTGCATGTGTGTGTGTGTGTGTCTCCTCTTCCTCCTCAGCCAAACACACCTGCGCTCACACACCTGCGGGCTGAACCACGAGGCCAGACCAGTGGGTTGCCATGGTAACTTACGCCGCACACCTAACCTGCAGCGGCTTTATGTTCAGAGTTTGGGGCTGAAATGTACTTCCATATGAAATGTGGTATAATTATTATTCCTCTCTTGCTTTTTGTTGAAATCATTTTTTCATATTCTTGAGATGAACATCGGTCCATGTTGAGCGACTGACGCGCCGATCGCCTCCTTTTATAGGAACACACGGGGTTAACGGATCTGTTGGTCCTTGGTGGTCCCGTTACCTGGATCAGGCTTTGTGGAGTAAACGCTGAGAACGCCTCTGATCAGTAGGACCGGCGCTGTATGTAGACCGTGTGAAGGACTCCACAGAGACATCTTCATCGTGTTGACGACAAAAACAGCTGAGAGCACAACACACAGGCTGTCCACTGAGACGCACGTGTGTCGACTGTCGAGAGGTTGATTTCACCCCCCCCCCCCCCCCCCTTTCAGCTCTGTGATGACGCATTTGCAGGTCAGCTGACAGGACACACAGACACACACACACGGGAGAATCCCCTTTCATCATATGGTAAAGTTAAGACAGAGTCGGGAACACACACACACACACACACACATTGTTCGAGTGACCTTGACGTGTCACTACGGGATTGAGGGGGGGGGGGGGCATCCTTTACTCAGTCACTACTGCACTGCAGCTTCCCCAGTGAGGAGCGAGAGAGCGAGGGAACGAGAGGTGGTACCCACATCCGATCACCATGGCAACCCAGCAAGACCAATTTCTAGCGTGAAAGGTGTCGGTGAGTGGAGCTGCTGGAGGAGGGGAGGGAGGGAGGGGGGGGCTGATTTGCAGATCTCCAACAACCCACGCCCTGCATACTAACACAGTGCATCTGACAACATTCCTCTCTTGCCCAGCAGTCTGGATTTCTGTCTGCAGGGGGACACACACACACACACGATTTAAATAAGTAAGAGTCATCATTTCTTCTACTTCACTGATCGCGAGCTACGTGGCCGAGGGGTCAAGGAGGTCCCGCTTTGATCCGCTCACCTAAAGGAGCAGAGTTCGCTTGTGTGTTGGAGCCGGACAGAGGCAGAGATAAGGGCATGACAGACGGATTACTTCTTCAAGGCATTACCGTATATGGGCGCTGCTGTATGGCGGAAGTGAGCTCGTGGGTCAGGACGCAGAGGGAGCACTTGAAGGCTCTGTTGTTGTTTGGGAGGGAAGGAGAACCAGACCAGCGAGTAGAGGTCCACCACAGCGTGACGGCCGTCAGCTTCACTCAGTTTACCAGCGTTATGTTTCTAATATCACATTTCATTCCTGTATTTCAGCTGCTGCACGACGTTATGTCATAGATCTTAATTAGATGCCACACTGTCCCTTTAAGAAATGTAAAGTTTCCCACAAAGCCCGGCCAGCACAAACAGACAACATAAGGATTCATTAGGAGTTCCTGGTCACGTGAGGAATGAAAGTCCAGTATTCAGTCTCCACCAACTGCTGAGGGGCACGTCCGCCTCTTTAGCTGCTAAATGCTCCACCACGTTCACCAGCTAACTCTTGTCTGTCCACCGTCTCTGTGTACAGACAGCGGATTTTGAGATTTCAGTTTTTTTGCCAAAAACAGCTGACAGCTAAAGCTGGAAACAAAGTTGATGAGAGCGGGGAATCAAACGATTTAGGCCGCAGGCCGGAAAAACCAGACGATGAGCTGAGAGACGCTGAAACGCTACGTCGAGCTGACGGGAAGTCGGGAGAACATTCTGTGAGTTCGTCAGCTCTCATAATACATGTCGTCCTTTTTCACCGATGTTGACATAAAAATATTGATAGGTGCAGCTTTCATATTCTTCACTTGAAGTTCATTTTCTCTCATTAACAAGCAAACATCTCCAAAAGAACTTCCCACGGGTCAAGCGGAGCCATGAATAGTAAGCAGGTGTGACGTGTGCATGTTTTAGTCACTGCTGCACCAATAAACATGCCCCGTCAGACCCTTTTTTAGCCCTCCACATCCATTCTCTCCTTACCGGGCACGAGGCCAGCAGCTCGGCCAGCAGCTCGGCCAGCAGCTCAGCCCCCCCCCCCCCCCTCTCCCACACGGGGCCGATGGAAAACACTGACCCCTCAGTGAAGGAGCAGCACAAAGAGACTCTGGCGAGGAGCGCGGGAGCGACTTTCGAGGCAGAAATCCCGACTGCGATGGCATTTCTGTGGACGTTTTGTTGGCCTTTCAGGGCCGCGGGGTGAATGGCCGTCTTTGTGGGGCCGAGAGAAAGGACGAAACTGAGAGGGGAGAAACAAACAGGAGGCAGCAGAGAGGGGAGGAAAAACGGGAGCGACGTAGGGAGAAAGTGAAGCTTGAGTGGGGGAGACACGGTTAGGCGAGGGAGTGAATATAAGGAGGGGGGGGGGGCAGTTGAAAAGGCCGGTTGAGCTCCTCTGTGCCACGTTCGGTGCCAGGGGGTGAACGCTCCCCCGCCACACAGGCTCCACCATTGTTGACTCCACAACAGAATGCCACGGCAGCAGCATGAACGCAGCACAGCAGCATGAACGCAGCGCAGCAGCATGAACGCAGCGCAGCAGCATGAACGCAGCGCAGCAGCATGAACGCAGCGCAGCAGCATGAACGCAGCGCAGCAGCATGAACGCAGTGCAGCAGCATGAACGCAGCGCAGCAGCAGGGTGACACCAACGCACGGCGTGTCACGAGAGAGCAACACTGGATTTGTTGTCCAACTCTTTCGGCTCAGCAGTGACAGCTTACAGAAAAGCTCCTAAAACGCATCAGACCAGAAAACCGTTGAGGAATCCTGACCAATCAGAGACCTGCCAGCAGCCCCCCACACACGGCAAAAATAGCCCTTTCAAATAGGAAACTGAAGCGGTTATGTTTTTCTTATTTACAATAATGTCAAGTAAGTCTCTGTTCAATCTGTACAACTTTCAAAATGCCCTGCTGTAGAAAAGCCCACTAGCAGTGACCATGGAGTCAGTCTGTCGTTGCCTTGATCGTGCCTTCATGAATCCTCACACATTACAGAATGAAGCGTCGGGCTGCAGTGTGGTAAGTGGATGCAGATTGTCCCTAAAACAAAAAAGCGCCGCTCAAATGTCAGCAACAAATTCCAATTTTAGGAGGTAAACGGAGAAAGAAGTGGCCTTTAGAAAGATGTCGTGCTCTCATACTGGGTTACAGCTTGGCTGGTGTCTTCGCCCGTAATGGCTCCGAAATGAAACTTTCCATCCCGCCTCCCCCGCTCTCGCTGGCTGTATGGGGCCGCGGGGTTGATTGTGCCACATAAAGGGCCGGACAGAGGGGCCTGTTGCCGCTGAAGCCCGGGCCGGTGTGAGCTTAGCATGAGCTAACTGGGGCCTGTAACACACAGGGGAGGAGGCGGACAGTCCTGCTGTCGGCATGCTGCTGCTGCCGTCCTCTGTGTAGAGACAGCTGAAGGATTTCTATGAATATGGTGAGAACTGCGACGTCAGCTCTGACTCTGCTGTGAAACACGCTGCAGAGAGTTTACTACCACAGCAGATGACGGATTGGTTTCCCACAGAGCCTGTGTGATGTGAACGAGACGTATTGATTGTTTCTCACCCCGGTGATCAGACACATAACCGTTTAATGGTCCCTTCATCACCTTACACAAACACTTGCTCGCATTGGGGACGAGCTTCTGCAACTTTGAGCGGCCTCATACGAGACGAATCCCACGACATCACTAAGGCATCGCGCCGTGACTGCCCCAGAGGTGAGCGTGCCCAGACTGTTAGTCACAGAATGTAAATAAGAAGCGGACGTAGTCACCTTCACGTTTGTGGACTGCGGTTTTCAAGCCTCGTGTGCAACATTTTGGCCCTCGCCATCTTGGTTCTGGTAGCGGCCTGTCGATAACAAGGTAGCCCCCCTCCTAAAGCATCCCCTGCTTTATGGTCTATTTGATCTAAATGGACCATCAGTCACTAAATGAACATCATGCTGTATTGAAGAAGACTTGAGACTACAGATTGAGACCATAAACTCATGTTTACTGAGGTAAAGTGAGAAGAGGGACATTTTCTCATAGACTTCTATACAATCGGACCTCTTCTTGCGACCAGAGGAGTCGCCCCCTGCTGGTCATTAGAGAGAATGCACGTTTAAGACACTTCCACGCTGGCTTCACTTTCCAGAACTGGAGGTTGCCGCCTGGACGGAGCTTTTAGATCAGTGACAGGACTGGAGAAACGGAGCCACTCCGACTGCATAATATCAACATATAGGGAGACAGTACTAATGCCATTTTATTTACAGACACATGGCTTTGGTAAGGTCATCCATACACCGTTGTGTTGCTGCAGACCGTTATTCTGTGACTCACAGAACAGCGAATGACGAGTCATTGTATTCAGAGTGACAAATGAAACCAGAGAGGCTAGAAAATCTGCGCTGTGAGGTCACCGAGGAGGCCGCGGTGATTGTAAACCATGTTGTCAGTTGATCTGGTTCAGCCTGTCGCCTAGACTACCGTCAACCCCTCCACCAAACTGCAGGAGTGTGTCTGGATGTTCACACACGATGACAATTTGTCCAATACTTAGGTTTGTTACCAAACTTTAAAACGACTCCCTAACACGGAGGCTTCGTAGTCCAAACCAAAAACATTATTGCTCCTTTCAACCTTGACAAAGGCCAGCTTACCTTTCACAATAAAAGCCCTAGACATACATATACACTGTGTAACTGTTTACCAGAGGGAACTCAAATTCAGTCAGAGCATTTCACTAAAAGGAAACTCATTCAAATGTCTTGCAGGAGCTTCAGGCTAAACAACAGCTCAATGGGGCTAGTTGGTCCTCTGCCTGCGTGAATCTATTCAAACCTTTTACTGAAAAACTGATGGAAGTGGTAATGATTTGCCGAGTTAAAAAGCCACTTCACCGCATCAATGTTCATTGGAGAGGAGCCCCCCCGTGGGTGTCACCAAAAGGGTAAGGTAATTTCTACCACGGACAGCTGTGCCTGTTGACATTTAATAGGAGATCAGAGGGCTGTGCATGTTCGTCTGTGTGCACGAGTGCGTAGCTTCCCGACTGGCACCAGAGCTCACTGAAGAAGAGATCAACCTCCTATTGAAGTGTTTAAGGACGTCCTGTCCGCCCTGAAGCAGAAGCTCTTTTTAGTCCTGCAGAGGAGACTAAATGAGTCCGTAGCGTGGCGACGTGAAAACCTTTAGAGCTTGTTGAAATGAATGCCAGGAGACAGCCACTGACGGGCCGTTTAGTAAAAGGTGTGATCTGGTGACGTAAACAGAGTTGATGAAGATCAAGGCTCCTTCAGTAAGGAACAGCCTGTGAGAGGTCACTGTGGTGTTGAAAGGTCAAAGCCCTTATGAAGACAGGCTGACACACGAGGGACATTGAGAGTGTGTTTTTGGTGTTGCTGCCTGTGTTTGGTCCACATATATACGATTTTCTTGCAAATTCATGACTGTATTATTTCAGAGAATATCCAAGCTTTTCCTCATAAATGCCATAGGCTGTATATAAGAAGTGGACATAGGCATCGTGACGTGACCCATTGGTTTGTGAACTGCCGTTATGAAGCCTCGAGTTCGGCGAGTTCGGCGATTTCGCCATGGCGGCTTTTTTGCAACCGATGAACGGAAGTTACCATATTTGGAATGAGGATGAGTTACGTATAAAGCATCCCCTGCTTTATAGTCTGTGTGACTCTAAATGGACCATAAGTTACGAAATTAACATCATGCTGTATTGAAGAAGACTTGAAACTAGAGATTGAGACCATAAACTCATGTTTACAATGTTTACTGAGGGAATAAATCAAGAGAGAAGTAGAGTCATTTTCTCATAGACTTCTATACAACCAGAGGAGTCGCCCCCTGCTGTTCAATAGAAAGAATGCAAATTGAAGACACTTCTGCACTGGCTTCACTCGCCTGGTAAATGCTCAGTTTTTTATCTGAATATTATCCCCCAGCTCTGTAAATTTAGGTTTTTAAAAAAAAAAACCCGACTAGCCCCCAATTACCTGTAAAAAATAAGTCTCCTACTGTCACTACTACCAGTTTGCCTTGGTTGTCCTCATACTAAATTGAAAACATTAGTCAGGCTGTGGCCTCCTGATACGATACCGATTGATTACATCTTTTGCAGAAGAAAGAGATCAATATTACACTCGTTGTTTGTGAACAAAATATTTGAATAAATTCACTTGTGATTAAGTAGAGATCGGTCTCCACTCGTTTTAGAAAAGTTCTTCAACGACATTTAGCATTCGGGAACTTTTACAGGAAACTTGTTGTACATTAGTGTAGAGCCTGCCTCTCAGTTGGTATTTTCACACCAAAAATGAGCCAGCCAGATACAAACTAGCAGTAAGTGGAAAGTGGAAAGAGAAAGTGACATGAGATGGATGGCTGGATGTATTCACAGCTCACATCTGGAAGACTTTAGGGTCAGATCCCACCAATTTCCTCCGCTGAGGGTTTTCTAGCCGCAGCATTGAAAAAAAGCAACTGAATGCAGCCAGCTAACTAGCGACGGCCCAGCCCCAGGCTCACTGTTACTGTTCAGCTGACACACACAACAAGCAGTACTACGTAACCGGTCCCAATCAATCCAGACGATTAGCTTATACTGACACGCTGAGGCACATCAGTGCTCACTCATTAGCCCACGCTGTCAAGGCTGTGTATGTTTCACATGCACACCGAATCTGTGCGTGGGACTCACAATCGATCACGGATGATTGTTCGCCTCGCCCGTCCACCAGCTTACACAGAGGGACAGTGTCTCCATGTCATCCAGAGACCGAAAGGCAAGACGGATCAGCCCACTGGTGTCAGGGCCCCTTATTTACTCTTCTGAATTATTGTCCTCCGCAGCCACTCATTTAAATCAGTGACATATGATGATGAAATATTCATTTTCATGACGATGAAGCTCAGGAGATGATCTGCCCACAGTTACATGAATATGAAATCCTCTGACAGAGAACTGTCCTGTCTAACAGAAATGGTAACTCTTAAAAGTCTGGGTATGGCTCATAAGATGAATCTGCCAACTCACTGAATAAGCAATTACAAAATACATGGAGCGACAAACATTTTGATATGCTTACAGGGTACAAACTCTGCAGGTCTATTTAAAGTGGAATATCATCACGGCCTGTGGTGTGTGTAAACACTACCATTCAGCAATGTTCCCATATAAACGCCGTAACCCCGGGACGTGCCTCCTCTCTTCAGCAGACATCCCTGTTCCGAATCCCGTTTGAAAACTTGACATTTCTCCTCACGATTAAGGGCAAACGGTAGATAAACATAGTACAGCCCCGGTGTGTGGTGTCTCCAGAGACCAAACAGTTGTGCTTTAATTCTCGGCGTACTTGATTCACCAAGCTGCCCTTTGTTTTAAAGCGAATGTCAACTTTTGGGACTGACCGACAGCACGCGCTGCCGCCGCCCACCCCGGTGTGTTATGTTGTGAAAAGCTGGTTATTTTTGTTCGAGGTTTTTCTATAGTAAAAGCTTCTTATCTGGTGTTTTATGCACTGCATGACAAAGTGGTGACATCATTACATTAGTGTACTACAAGTATGACGAAATTAGTCAAGCCTACAATAATGCTCCATAGTTAGTTTTAAGGTTGGGGTTGTGTACTCGACCGGTCGTATTACAAACAGTCCTCGAACTAGAACTTTTTGATTCAACCGCGAACCCACACTTTGACTCTCACAACTTCATTTATGAAAACTCTAACGTGCCATTAGGTATGATTTCACAGCCAACATACGGGACTGGTCCGGTTTACTGATACACCGGGGAACTCTAAAGCGGGCCTACTTCTCGTCGACTTGAGTCAAAGCCAGCCTGAAACAATCCTCGCGGACTAAAGCCGCAAACAACAGGATGATATGAAGGTAGGATGGCTTGCGAACTCACCCTCTAAAAGCCTGGAAATCAGCGAGTCCACGTCCAACTCCCCCTCAGCCATGTCTGTAGCAAAACAGCTCTGCCCACCGCAGTCTGGAGCAGGCACCGCCTCACTGCACTCAAACGCACCGCTGACCTCCTCCCACTCACGGGCCTCCCGTTTAAGACTGCTTGTGCTGCGTTAAAGTGCACCTCGGATACTCTAGCTTCTATCGCGGAGAGTTGCGAAGATAGCCATACATGGCCTTGTACGTTTTTCAAATGATAGCCATACCCTGATATGTAGATGTATCTCCTTTAGATCTATTCATCTGTGCATACAGTTGTTCCTCTCCATTAATTTCCAAATAGTAATGACTTGTTGGAGACAAATATTCACGTAATTTATTGTAAATATGTTTCCAACAGTAACATGCGATATAGCATGCGAACAGAAACGCCACCATCATGAATAGGATCAGTGGGTTCAGAAAATATTTGGACGAATCTCAGTTGGTGACCCTTTTCCCAGCATGCACTCAGCATTTGATAGCCAGGAGCATGTTACTGCGATAGCACCCAAAAGTCCCCAATGCAAACCGGTGGAAAACAACGACAATTAATACAACAATGTAACGGACAAGTCCCACCCTCTTAATTGCACGTTGCTGTTGTTTTCTCAACCCGTGTCTGTAATGTCGGACAGCACATGAAGGCATCAGCAAAGCAGTAGCTGCAACAGGTTGCCACGAAACTTTGTGTCATGATTGACACAAAGTAAACTTTAAATGAAGAATCCTATGGGAAAGCTAACACATATTTAAGGTCCAGTTTCTAAATATTATCAGGGGACAAACGCACAGTGATGAGAGCTAATGAGAACAGATGCTGATTTATTAACTGACAGCGCCCTCCTCTGGTCACAGTGTGAATTGTATGAGTGCGGAGTCTTTTAAATAACAGTTTTTCTGACTATTTTATGATTTTATTCAGCTGAAGCAAAAACGTAAAGTACAAATAACAATTAATAAACAGAAGTAGGAGGAGCCCTACATGTGTAGTGACTTCTCAGTGTCTGGGACACGGTTATTTGCTTCCAGTCCAACACTCTCCAGCTCATGACCAAAGCCTGAAGTTATGCTGTTGCCTCTCCCACTCACAACCTATTTTCTTGTTGCTTTCAAGTGCGTCATTTGGGTATTTCCGCACTGTTTGGAGTGGGTGGTGGCAAGTTGCACCGCAGAGGAAAAGCGAAGGGGTGCAGCTGCGTCAGGCAGGCCAGAACCGGAAATAGACGAGTGCTTTTCCTTCACAATAATAGCGTTTGTTGCTGGGAAAACGAAACATATGCAACTTTCATAATGTCAGTTACTTTAATAAATTGTTTAATTGGATATTTTATTACAACTATATAAGTTATCACTAATCATTTTATAATTTTGTAATTTTCGCTGTTTCCTGAACAGTGTCGTTACAATGAATGTGTTTAATGAATCAGTTAAGTCTCAAGTGTGTTAAAGTTATTACATATGAAATGTCAAGCACTTTAATGTCAAAATATCCTTTCTCAGTAAGAATCAACACTTTTTCAGGGGTTGGCATTGATATGTTTGACGCAAATCATAAGAAATTGATTTTTATTTTAGTTTCAATAGTTTTTGAACTACTACACAAAGTGCACCGCTTTTAATTACAGGCAAGATTATACTTCAGTTTTTTTGGCTCATTATAATTTAGTTGAATTGAAATTACACATTTTAATCAATTCTTCACATTATTAATATTATTATTATCAAAGACTTCATATACTGTATATGCATATACCGTGTATGTGTGTTCTTATTAAGTATATTAGTTCCATTTTCAGATAAATAAGCAAAATAAATGAATGGAAAATACAAGCAATTAATGAATGACGTTTTGAAGCGGATGGAGTGGACTTTTCGTGTGCCGCAGAAGTGAAAAGTGAAGTCACCACGTTAACGGTGTACTGCACACAAAACGAGGCACTAGTTCTTCACTTGTACCGGAAACCGTGTGCTGCCCTTGCATCGTCCCGCTTCACTCTCTGTACGCCGTCGTACACAGATGTGGGTGGAGCGGAGAAGGCGACAGAACAGCAATGTCAAGAAGTTTTCGGAGTCCGCACTGTCGTGTATGCGGCTTATTTTAGCTGAAAAAAACAAGCAAAACAAACAAACAACAGATAAACAGAAGTGTCGACGGAGACGTGGAAGTCGGACTCGGACACGCAGCCATGGACGGTGAGTGGAACTGGGCTCCCTTGCTCGGCCTGTTGACTCGGTGCAGACAGTGGAGGTGAAACTGTACAGGGAGTTGTTTTTGCGCACAGGGGAAAGCCCCGCTATCACTGGGTTTGCGCAGTTGGACGTTTGGCAGAACTTGTACTGCCTAGCTCTGCCATACGTGATGCAACATTGGCTGTGTGTATTCCACTGTGTGTAGTTAACTCACACAGCAGGCGTGACGCGACCAAGCTGTCGAGCTGGGTTCGTCCACCTCATGGGTTTCCCCAGAGACACTGAAAACCTCGTTCAGAGATCTATCAATGTACTGGTCATCTGTCTGTTTATGGACATAGGTAATAAACAATGTATATCATCGAATCCCTGTTATTGGTAATAAATCCTCTTGACTTAATAATCCACCTGGTACCATTCGTTCCATTAAAAAACTATAATATTTAGATCGGTCCACGCTGCTCGCAACCGCCCACCTCCGTTTCAGTGGACGGAAATGATGGGAATGGAACCATCATTTCGTGCAAGCTGCAGTGTGACACGGACTGTTTAGTGAGACAGTGTCTTATGGCGATTTAAAAACTGCACGTTTCTACTTTATATCACGTTTACCTTTGTCTGCAAAACCAAACACCATTCAACAGAAGGCTTTTGAAATGGATATCATGTATTTTGATACAGTATTCGTAGGTTCTTCCATATCGCAGACCTTCCAAAAATAGATTGACAACGTTGATGATTTTTTTTTCCGTGTCTAGAATATGGAAAGCAATAGGACAGTGAAATTAATAATATGAATTAATAAATCCATATCACTAAAAGTCAACACGATGTGACAGCAGTGAGGCCTTTGCTATGCAATGGGAGTGAGAGTGACTCACACATCAGTGTCTCAGATGCTCTGATATTAGTGCATTAAGTGATTTGTGAAGGCCAACAAGTGGGAGACATTTACTTTCACTTTCACAACATCTGGCTCAGTAAGGAGGCGAGGATGTCAATCAAATAAATAGTCAAAGGTGTAATTATTACACACTTATAGGCTTTCATTTTTTTAATAGGCTTTGTCTAATTCCAAAATCCCTATTAATTTGCATTAATCCTGCATCATATAGCTATAAAAGTCTGAACAGATTGTTATTTCATCCCCTTTCTCTGAGTTTGGTCCGGGTCTCCGGCATGTTACAACTTGGAAAGCATCCCGCCCGTGCTTTCACATGGAACACGTCCTACAAGCTGCAGGGTGGCGCTTTGACCAGCTGATCTTGTGTCACACCTCTGCGTCCTTCTAGGAATCTCAACGATTAATTTAATGAGAGCACCTGAAACTAGAGAGCTGCCTGCACCTCACTTACAATGGACGCTCCTCGCAAAACAAGGCGGGTAATTGGACACCGATACTACACCCCACCCGTCGACATTGTTTGCTTTTATACTGCACTTCTTCTGTTTATGGCGAGTCATTATATTTAGCCGGGAAGCCGTTGTGTCTCGGCACCCTTTGACCTCTTTGGATGCTGCACTGTCTAGTAGATTTCCACCCAGACCACAGCCCGAATGACAAACCGTTGCTAAACCACAAATATGTGCTGAAAGCAGTTTTTGGTGTTTGTCATCGCTGCTGCCACTGTATGCTGTGTGTCGTCCACTGTGGATGGTAAAACACGAATCGCTCTAAAGACTTTGACTAAGTGGTTGACATGTCTTTTTGTTCTGTGTTCTGTCCACCACAGGTATGTATGGATGGGGCCTGCCCCCACTCAACCAAGGTAAGAAGCGATTTCCCCTAAGTTCTCAGTGTTCTATGTGAACCGGCGCTGGACGTCACGAGTAAACATTTCAACACCGTGTGTGCCGATGGTCAATGAAGGAGCCATTTCTGTGTTGACACACTGATTCGAGGGAAAGCAGTGTAGACGGGGTGGTGTTTCACAATCTGGACGCTGTGTTTTTGTACGTTCCAAAACACAGGGTAATGTCAGTTGTGTCGCATTCTTCTTCTCTCGCAGTCCAAGCAGCGAGCCCCTTCATAGACATCATCGAGCAGCCGAAGCAGAGGGGGATGAGGTTCAGGTACAAGTGTGAGGGGCGTTCAGCCGGCAGCATCCCCGGAGAGAAGAGCAACGACACCACTAAGACCCACCCAGCCATCAAGGTGAGACTGAGCATGTGTTCTAGCTGTGGTCCATTTAATGCATACAATAAACTATATTTGCTGTTTGACAATATACATGCACTGACTCAGGAGCAGATCAGGGCTGAAGCATTGCTGGTTGCAACTGGAACCTCTTTGTTCAGAACCTCAGATTTTGCACTTTGTCACTAAAGGAGTTTATTAAATTGTTAAAAAATTTTTTTTTACAATTCTCTGACACCCGGTAGACAACAAGATCAATCTGTTAATAAAAAAACAACGTAGCATAGTATTTGATAATGAATGTAAAAAAATAAATAAATGTGTTAAATAAAGGAGAAATAGTGACCCATCTGAGATAAGGCAGTCGAGGAACATTGCTTTCTGTCTTTTTTTCTTTTTACTCTTCTTCAGCCTCTCCTGTTTTCCTGTCCCACACACTATTCTCCTGGCTAGCTGCTAAGCCCTGTTTCCAGTCTTTATGCTAAGCTAAGCATTGACTCACAGCAAGCAACTATTCCTTCGAGGGTTTTTCTTTTAAAATATCGTTGTTGCGTGTCGAAGCTAACCCTCCCCTACAATGTGGAATAAGAGCAGAAAATGTCCCTTTTGGAATCATTGATCAGCACATTCCTCCTTACAGCTGAACAACTACAGCGGCCCCCTGCGCGTTCGCATCTCGTTGGTGTCGAAGAACGCACCGCACAAGCCTCACCCCCACGAACTGGTCGGGAAAGACTGCAAACACGGCTACTACGAGGCCGACCTGCAGGAGAGGCGAATACACAGGTAGACTGGAGAGGGAGGGAGTGGATTTAACATGTGACGGAGACACCGTGCTCTGTGGCTCGAGCACTTCAGAGAAGCTCAGTGTTCAAAACTACACTGAGCTGGGGGGGGGTTTCGCCTCCACATCAAAACAAGGTAGCGTTTGTTTCGAGACTGCGCTCAGATAAGGACGGCATCATTTTTGGGAGGTGGCGTGTTTACCGGCGCCGTGGTAAAAGTTTGGCTTTGGAGATGAGTAAAACATTAACAGCGTAATCCACATAACAACAAAGTTGAGTTTCACCTCTGCCTTCTTTGCTTTGTACGACAAACAGAAGGTAAAGAAGTATTACGGGTCTGTAAAAAGAAAGCACAAACCACAGCGACAGACCAGATACTTTTAATTACGTGATGTTTAAACTTAATATTGCATCATTTAACCTCTGTATCTGAGCAGAGGGAGCTATGTTTGTCTCTCTGTCTTTATCACGAGTGTGAGGAAGCTCAAACAAACGGGGTGTACTGCCTTTCACTGCCAGTATTGTGATGCAGAGTGATTAAGTGCACCTTTTTATATGAGTCATCTGTTTTTCACATTGAAAAATGTGCTATAATGCACTGATAAGAGGTTAGAATAGCGCTAAATGACAAAGATGTCTAGTGAACATTGAGAATACGGTCTTAGATAATAAATACTGATCAAATAATCGTTTTTTTAAAGTTTACATTGTCGTATGTCATCATCTGTTGGTAGTGTACTTGAAGTCAAGTATTTTTCCACTCACAGCAATGTACTGCTGTGGATGGGGGGCTGCAGCAAAACCTATTCTTGACACATAAAGAAATTAATTTCAGTTGAAGCGTCGGCTATATTTGGAGTATTTTCACCGCTCTACCTTGCCGTCAGTCGGCCCTTTTAGACAGGAAACTGTCAGAAAATCACACCATGTGTTTGGTGTTTAGTTTGACCTAAAAAAAAATCTGAAATTAGTAATTCATAATATCAAATTAGAAAGTACACGTACAGTGGTTTCGGTCTCTTGGTTTCGGTCTTACACTGTATTTGCTTTCAGTTTTCAGAACCTGGGCATTCAGTGTGTCAAGAAGAAGGATGTGAACGAGGCCATCACTTGTAGGCTGCAGACCAATAATAACCCCTTCAACAGTAAGTGGTGGTGCAGGAAGAGGAGTGTGCAACACAAAGCACTTTCTGTGTTGGCCTTTCTCTGCTAAATCTATCAGTGTGTGAAACGTCAATGAGAGAGTCCCTTGAGTCCCACTCGAATGTAAAGACTATTATTGCACTGAGCTACTACAGATATTTCTGTCAGTTACTCAATGACTAAAAAAAAAGGAGAATTTTAAAACCATGTCATTATTTCACGTTTTAAAAATACCCATTCTTCAACTAGCTGACAAACTTTGCAGTGACATTTTTTTATTAGCTTGATTTAACTGGCAAGGCTAAGAAACTAGCTTAAAAATGTCTGTTCTTATACAAGACGATGGTAAAATATTGCAGCTAGACAGATTTGGCTAATGTCAAGCTAGCTACTCTTGGATACACTTAATGGACAGTGAGATACCTTCACTGTATAATTGTGTCCGTCTATTTGTACAACAAGTTTGTTTTTAAACCTGTAGCCAGTTTAGCTTTTACCCATGCTGTGTTAAGAACTAGCTAACTGGGTAGTTAGCATTAGCAGCGATAGCCACCATGGTGTAGTCTCGTCGACACTAAACACAAATCAGAGATAAAGCAATGAAAGTGCCGACAGAAAAAACAATCTGACTGACAAGAGGAAGTGTAATCTGTTACTGATTTAAATACTGATCGCCTACATAGGGCAGGATGCCGTGCTCTGCCACACTGCTGTGTTTGCCTGATTGTGCACCCCGCCTCTTCCTCCTGCAGTTCCCGAGGCGAAGGTGTGGGAGGAGGAGTTTGACCTGAACTCGGTTCGGCTCTGCTTCCAGGCCTTCATCACTCTGGCTTCAGGGGAGCTGATTCCTCTGGAGCCCGTGGTATCGCAGCCCATCTTTGACAACAGTGAGTGGGCCACACACACACACACACACATGTGTACACACAAGCACATATACAACATGTATTCTGTGCCCTACTTTTTTTACAGGATTTCTTTTCAGCTGATAAACCTATATTGGATTTTTATGAAGTACCAGTATCTGTGCAAGCAGGTTCCCACTCCAACCTTTACATCTTCTGGAACCTTCAAATCCCTCAGACACTCTTTGTCTGAGGGATTAGTACGGTTATGTGTTATGTCAGGAGTCTCCACGGCGCTGTGTCTCAGCTGAGGCTCTGATTCATAGATCTGTCCGTTGCTCCGATCGTTGGTGTGAATAATTGTTTCACTTTGGGAATGTGATATCCTCTATTCAAATTAAAGCCTGGCTGGCTTTTACAAATGAGCTGCAGTCATGATGAATTCAATTATCGTACTTTTGAATTCACAGCAGACAAAGTGAAGCAAAAGGCAAACTGCTCAAAGTCACGAGAAACAGTAGAAACCGCTCCCAGTGCATTTATGTACAAACAGAAAAATGAGTTATACAGAAAGAACCATCATTCTTTTGGCTGCTTAAGGTCTGTGATACTTGTCAGTCGCAGCCCAAATTCCTCTTCATTTAAAAGATGTCTGGTGTCAATCGAAAGCCTTTGTGTGGTATTCATTTGTATCTTCATGTCTTCATGAATGCTTTATCTGTCCTAAAGGGGCCCCAAACACAGCTGAGCTGAAGATCTGCCGAGTCAACCGCAACTCTGGCAGCTGCAAAGGAGGGGATGAAATCTTCCTGCTGTGCGACAAAGTGCAAAAAGGTACAACATGCCTGTACTACTGTGTGTGCTTTGGTCAGAAATACTGATATAAAGTATCTATTGTGTGCTCCAAAATAGAACCCTGATTAAGGTGTACTACATCCGGTGATTACCTTTTCTGTTCACAGTGGGTCTCTATGTTCTACCAGTGGAGATGAGGAAATAGTCATAAACTACAGTAAAACTTTCATAGCCAATTGAATTCTTTACAACTGCAGTTAAACACATTGTGGCGTGTGTGTTTGAGCCTCTTTTAACTCGTTGTTTTGGTTTCCTGCCCGCAAACTCTGCCATCACCAGCTGCAGCAGGAAGCTGTTTTTAGCTGAAACATTTAAAAAACCCTCTAAAAACCTAGCGTACGCTGTGTGTCCAGCACCACACAGCAGGCCATGTTAGCAACTAGCGTTTGCTAACATGTTCAACGTATCTTCATCTGGTAATAATCCCACAATTGTGTTTTCAGCTTGATTCTGTGGCCAAAAGGGGGGAAAAAGAATGCAGCATTAAATATACATTTCATAGAAAGGAAACCCTCTGCTCTCAGATAACACATCATCCATACAACCAGCACCAAGTGATATTTTTGGCCGCGCTGCTGTTGCACTTGTGAGGTTTCGTTGGCGGTCACAGCATCTGTTGCGTAATGCAAAGCAGACACTTTGGCTCCGAATGGCTTCTTTCACGAACCAAAAGCTTTTCTTCCTCTATTCCGCCGTACACTTCTCATTTTTCATACTTTCTAATAAATTACTAACATGCCACATGTGTATCGTGACAATGAACTGCCCCCCACTGTGTTTGTGACGGTTTTGGCTGATAGAACTCTTTAAACCTTCAGCCTCCCTGTGCCGTGTGAACTCTTTCTCTTCCTCTTTTTCACTTCTTTGCAATATCTCTTATCTTTTTCTTCCTGCTCCCCTGTAGAGGACATCGAGGTGCGCTTCTTCCAGGACTCCTGGGAGGGGAAGGGCACTTTCTCCCAGGCTGACGTCCACAGGCAGGTGGCCATTGTGTTCCGCACACCGCCGTACCGTGACACGAACCTCAGCGAGCCCATTAGAGTCAAGATGCAGCTCCGCCGGCCCTCTGACCGCGAGGTCAGCGAGCCGATGGACTTCCAGTACCTGCCGGCCGACCCAGGTGAGAGGCAATGTTCCCATCACTCCATATGATGTCAAATAAATTACTCATGTCAGCTTTTCCTGAGGAGATTGAACACCCACACTAACTGCTTATTATAACTGACCCCTGTAGATGAATACAGGCTGAGTGAGAAGAGGAAGCGTACAGGGGACATGTTCCAGAACCTGAAGCTGGGGCCCATGCTAGCTAGTGGTACGTTGATGAGCTGGGTTTTTTTCACTCTCACTTCTATACAGTATTTATGATAAAGTATGGAGATGAAGTGATTTTTTGTTGAAATGTAATGTAACCATGTCCGTTTGAATACAGTGTCTATGCCACAAGATAGACGGCACATAAGCCCGGCACGGCGGGCCGTCACAGCCAAGCCTCCATCAATGAATGCACAAGTTGGTAAGTCTAAGTTTGATTTGTCTTAAAGACGTAGAGGTGGCATTTGAATATGTGCAGCAATAACACTGGTCGTGTGTGTCTCCAGCAGCTGCGGTGCCCCCTGGTGCCAGTGGAGCAAAGCCCCAGCCGTCCTACTCATTTCAACCGGGCCAGCTCTTTTCGGTCCAGCCCAAGGTCGAGGTCTCCATCTCCGCTGCAACTACAAACCAGACGTGGAGGATCATGGAGAGCCTGAACCTGGGCCCCCAGCCCAAAGCCACTCCAGTGCCCACCTTTACAATGAGCCAGGCAACAGCCCCTACCATCACGTCCACTGCCAACCAGGACTTCTCAACCGTCAACCTGTCAGACCTTCATCAGTTCTTCCCCAACCTTTCCTCGGCCATGGCCCAGGAGACGGCAGCTTGTCAGGGGGGCTCTGCCTCCTCACAGACCGGCATCTCCTTCACCCTCCCGGGCTCTCAGTTCCGCGTGGACGCACCGCTTGCGGACGACGATATCCCAGAGTTCCCTAGCTTTTCCGAAGCCCAGGGGCAAGGCGTCCTGGACAACCTGAACATGGATGACTTTGAGGATCTTCTGAACCCCGCCCTCATGAACGAGAGTGGAAACTGCGCCTCGATGTTGCCGCAAGTTTCATGTCAACAAGCCGCCCCGCCCAGCTCTTCTACCGCGGCCCACAGCGCAGCGTCCCAGAACACTTCTGACCATGCCAGCCTCCCAGGAAGCACCTGGATGAATTACCCCAACAGCATCGTCAACCTGCTCCAGAACGAGGGCATGATTGACATCGCGTCCAGCAACAGCAACCACCGGCCCGCTATGCTGGATGAGTTTGACGAGTTGATGTCCGCTGACGAGGACCGTCTCATTTCCATTTTTAACAATGGAAGCCAAGCTGGGTTCGTTTCAGGACACCCGACTTAAAGTGTGTCCAAGGGATTTTTTTTACAAACATCTTTACATAAACTACTCATATCGGCCCTTTTAACGTTCGGAACTGAAAGACCTTTTTGTTAGTCGATGGCCCGGTTGAAAATAAACAAGGTGGATCTAATAGAGCTGTAAGAGGCAGAATGTAGCACTGTGGCCTATGGATACACCAGCAAAGACTCTTTATGGTGTTCAATTAGTGGGTTTTGCCCGGTCTTTATATACAGTTTCACTGAGGAATGATAAAAGACGGGACTGCCCATTGCTGAAGGCATCTGCCCAAATGTTTTCCTGTGGAACATGTACTCGTCATTTTAGCCGTTCTGGTAGCTCCCGTCAGTGTTACTGTGATTGTCATTCTGAAATGTGTACGTTTGGTCTGCCTTTTTGATTTCAAACAAAGCTGTAGGTATTCTCAGCAGGTAATTAGGTCTGAGGTCAGTCTATGCAAATAGTCCCGTTGTCCTTGTGATTTAATATCCCCATGTATTCCTTTGGAATGTTTTCTGAAGGTTGGCAGTAACTGACGACCTTCTCATACAGGTGCCTTTGTTGAGTCTCAACAAAATGTAATGTGTTACAAACCAAATGAAGGTCTACATAGAAGTTATCAAACAAGCAACATTTATAAGTACATGCTTATAGCAGAGATGCTCATGGAGCTGCATCAGATCTTGCTTTTGTGTCTGCAGAATTCCCTCTGGTCTCTCATCAGTTGTTCTACAGTTATTTTGTGAATAGTGGCTGCAGTTTAACACCTGTTTCAGACCTGTAGGTCAATTTGCTTTACTCTGTAGTAAGATGCTTCCAGATGAAATAATGCTGTTTTGTACTGGTATGATGTAAGCCGATTACACTATATGCCTTCTTGCTGTAATTAATTATTCATTCTGTCAAAATTTCAAAACACTTTTCTTGGCAATAAAAACCACAACATATTAAGATGGTCTTCAAAAGTAGATTTTATTTGGCAACTCTGTTATAGTTTCATACAAACCAAAAAAATAAAGTCTAACAAATGACAAATTAGCATACAAAGGATTTCTTCCATCAGGTAAGTGTGAACAGATCACGAACACAAATACTTTAACTTGTATTTACAAGTTAATCAATAAAAAAAAGTGAGTTTTTTTGTTGCCAAAAGGAAGAACTTCAGATCAAAATCCAATCACTGACTTTTAAAACCCTGTCGGTCAGTGAAAGGGTTTGCCAAGTGCCTCTCCATTTACCCGTACTCCAAAACTATCCTCCTGTTCTCACAGACTTATGTTACTTCTAGATTGGTGACTTTGTTGACAATGTGGGAACGCCGGGGTACACGCTCGAGGTCAAATTTGCTCTCATATATGGTTGGACACAGTTTCCAGCGGTTGTTTCGGTAGATTCCCAGGTATGTGTACACGTCTGGCTTGTATGTGAGGGAGCATTTGACTCCTGTGGCCCGGATGACGTTGTCCAGCCTGATGACCTCACTTTCGTCTGTGAAGTTCTGGTTATAGGCACAAATGACCTGCTTGCCCTCACCCTTGGGATTATGGGGACTGACTTTAACTAGGGAGATCTTGCCATCCAGGGCTGCTCTGGCCACACACTCCCAGGCGTGGTCCAACTTGAAACCAGAGTCCAAGTGCATCAGCCATTTGCCCGAGAGCACTCCGTGGTTCAGGGCCAGCTCCTTCACTGTCTGGAAGCTGACAGGCCGGCCGCTGGCCAAAAGCTTCTCCCAGCTCTCCTGGAGACCTGTAACATCCCCAGTGCTGGGGCAGTGGTTCAGGCCCAGCACAGCGATCCACCCCACAGGACTAACTCCACTTTCCTCATCACCAAATCTGTTTACTTGTGAGGGCCCGTTGCTCTCCAGCCAGCCATCAAACTCGGATTTGGGAGTTTTTCTTGAGTCAAACACAATCCAGGGGTCCATGTCTGCAGCCATGGCCTCAGCAGCATAAGTCTCTGCAGCAAAAGGGGTCACCACCTCTGCAGCAACAGGGGTCACCACCTCTGCAGCAACAGGGGTCACCACCTCGCCATCTCCAGGGGCCCCTTCCTCCTCCATAGTGCTATCAGTGTGGGGATATTTAACTCGTCCTGGAACTTATCCTGTAGAAAGGAGGGAGGTGTTATGTATTAAACTCGATGTTTAAAAACAGGTGCACTCTCTGATAGTTTGCGCTACTTCCAAATGAAGGCAAAGGTGGACAGCTGGATAGTTTGCGGATGTTTACTAGCGCTACTAACGTCACCTACTAACGTTAGCCTGCCACATTACCAACATTTGTTCAATAGCTAGCGTAAACGTTTGTCTATCACCTATTCTTTTACAACAACAAAAAGTCTATCCATTTCGTTTGTGTGTTGTCTACAGTCGGCATGTGGCTAAACAAGAAGTTTTTAATTGCTAGGCTTCAGCCTAATTGTAGCTAGCCAGCTGGCTAGCCATATTACCAATCGTCCATGTTCGTCTTCTTGACTAATTAGGAGGTTAGCTGTTTACAGCCAGCTGTTGACCACACCTAACCTTGTAACAATAGGAATTATGGCACATTGTTCACAAACTTCGGCCGCTGAGGTCTAACCTACCCGTGGCTGTTGGAGTTTGTTGTCCTGTGTTGCTCTTCCGCATAAGCCGACTGCGGTGGTGAAGCTAGCCGCCGTTTGATTGTATTGCGCGTCTATTCGTGCAATTGCGGTACCGTCAGCAGCGCACGTAATGTATCCTCACTATCACATATAACGTTACTCAGTATCAAAGAGTATGAATAACTCTATCCAAATACATGCCCGACAGTTTAACTGAATAACCTTGTCTATCGACTAATGAAATGGTGAATCACGTACCCCGGAAATGAATCAATTCGGCACAGAAATAAAGTAGCATCGTATAGTAGATTTGTCAATTACGACAAAATTAGAGGTTTATTTATTTAAGCAGCGTTAATTTATGAGATTTAATCTACAATTTACGGCATTAAGATAACCTACGTCCAACGGCTGCTCTTAAATGACAATATACCAGATTCCCCGGGTATATGTAACCGCAAATATGCAAGCACGTAATTAGTTAGTGTTCATTTTCTGTAGTTATGAAGTGCAACCGTGTTACATTAATAGCTACAAAAATAAAAAACATAATTTTACATTAGACTTCAGTACAAAGTTGCTCCAAAAATGACGGCGCTGTGACCCTGCGGAACTACGCTGACCTGCCAGGCAACGAGTGACGACGTGCTAACGAGTTAGCAGGGTAGCTATCGCTATCTAGTGTGTGCGCGGAGGAGGTGATTTATGTATGATATAGACCAATATTCCAGTATATATTGCCTTTTATTTTAAGTTAGCCATCTAATTGATTTAATTATGCCAAGCAAAAAGAAGAAATACAACGCGAGATTCCCTCCGGTAAGTCTAAACTTGGCAGAACCGGTGTTAAGACTGGGCAACGTTAGCAAACTGTATGAAGGAAAGCTAACTTGTCTAGCTAGCTCAACTGGGATTCGGCCTATTTTGTTGCCCAGAGTGCTAACAAGCTAACTGACAAACGCACGCCTTTACTACTCAAATGTAAAATGGACTAGTGTCATTATACCAACGTCGTTGGTTTAATAAATTGGCCAGCTTACTTTGCACCCCAGAGTTAGCTATGGCACATTTGAGGCGTGAGACGTTAGCTAGCATGTCAACCAGTTATCGTTGTTTTTAGCATGCCAAGCTAAGTGAAACTAGCTAACTGTTGTACATCTGGGCCATCTGTTTTTGAGGTATTCCCATTGCAAACGCTGTAGAATATCTCATCAACACGCCGGTAGTAAATAGTTTTAAACATGCATGTTATTAAAGTCGTCTTATGATAGCGACGACTGAGAAATGTGTTGTAGTTCACTGTATCTTGTCATGTAATTTAGTTAGTGAACGTTGAGTTTTGATTCATAAATCTGTCTTAAAGTCTTGTTTTTCATATAAAATATGTGTCTATGTATTGACAGGCATTGTACAAACACAACGTACGTACCACTGAACCTTTTCTCCTTACAGGCACGGATTAAGAAGATTATGCAGACAGATGAAGAAATAGGCAAAGTGGCTGCAGCAGTACCTGTTATTATTTGTATCCTTCCTGCCCAAAATCTCTTCTGTGCATGTACCAAGGTTTCGATCATCTGTATGTGCTTTGGATTCACGAAATGAATTTATATGAACTGCACCTTTCATGTAGTCTAAGGACCTTGTGCTAAAGCTCTGACTGTGAGATGAAACAATCCCTTGATTAACCAGTCAGTTAACGTAGCAATACTTAAACTATTTAGTTTGATAAAGCAAGCAAAACCTTTGCTGGTTGAGGTTTCTCCAATTGGAAGATTTTAACTTTTGCATGATATATTTTCTCGACTAACGATTTATTTAATTTTTTTATGACAGATGAATCGATAGTGGGGGGGGGGGGGACTGTTAGTCAGCCCTAGCCTGACTCTGTGTACAAGTTATTCTCTCGGGCAGTATTTCAAAAAAAGAACACAGACCTCCTACATCCTAATTTCCTTAATTTAAGATGTCAGCGAGAGCCCTGGAGCTTTTTTTGGAATCATTGCTTACAAAGGCCTGTCAAGTCACCCAGTCTAGGAATGCAAAGACGATGACAACATCGCATCTGTAAGTTTCTGTATTTGTGTGTGTGTGTATCTTGATAAATGATCTGCTCTCTATTGCAATGCTTTGGAGTTCGACTACTTTGGGAGACACCCTCTGCTCAGTTCATTGTGACCGACATACCACATGCATTATTATCAGGCAGCTGGATAATAACAGGAAATCACATTAAAGATTTGATTTTGGACACGTTTGACTGAAAAGATGCTCACTTCCTTTTTAAAATGAATATATAGCCTCATTTATCTTTTTGTCTGTGTGACATTTAGACTTTATCGTCAACTCAGAATGCATGCAGGTCTGTTGAGAAAGCAATGTACTCATCTAAGATTGTGTGTCCACAGAAAGCAGTGTATTGAGCTGGAGCAACAGTTTGACTTCTTGAAAGACCTGGTTGCAACGGTGCCGGACATGCAGGGCGAGGGGGACGAGAACCACACGGAGGGGGGGGGAGAAAAAGTGCCACGCAGGTATGTGTGTGTCTCTCTCTCTCACACACTCGTGCACACGGCAACATGTAGGTATAGACCCGTTTTGCCCCAGCCACCCAGACCAGTTAGTGAGCTTTAAACATTGAATTAAAACTGTTTCCAGCATCAACATGTTCGGTTGTCAGAATCGATATTGCATCAGCGGACTCGTGTGCTACAGGATCTCGACCGTTTCAGTTCAACAGGTGTTTCGGTGCAACGAGTGACCGTGTTAACTGGTGACTTTCAGACAAATGCGTCCGTGGTTGCTTGTGGTAACTTACCTAAATGGTTGTCGTAGACAATAAACAGCGACGAGTATGTATTTAAAATTGATTGAAGGCTTTTTACGAGGACACCTTCATGTTCTGTTGGTGTTTTCAACAGATGCCGTCACTACGAGCAACCACGGAAGAGAGTCACCAGTTAACACGGTCACACATTACACCGAAACACTGGCAGCGACAAGCAATTCAACTCGTTGATTGACAAAACAAATGCTCACGTACACAGATCTGGAAAGTCAATTTGTTTAGGTTGCATTGGCCGTCTTTGCTGGTTAATGCGCTTGCATAGCTTGACAAGATGTTGCACTTCGCTGTCAAATTACGTGCGCACACTTGTGTACCTCGTCATTGTTTACAGACTGTTAAAGGGTCCAAACAGTCAACACTGTAAAGTTTTGTTGACTCGGGGAAAGTCAGATCTGCAAGGTCCTGTTCCACGTGCACGGCTGGTCCAGGATCAAATGGCTGATTTTGACTCATTAATCCTGTTGGTCGCTTGATTTGTCAATCCATGCAGTCATTTGTAATAAGCGCACGCACCCACACAATTAAGAAGTGAATCACTCAACAGGACTCAACTCCTTATATGGACTCAAGGAGAGTTATCTTGGCCTTTTCCAGGAACCGCTGCTGCTGTCAACAGAAGTTGACCAAAGCCATACGTTTGTCATCCTAACGATTATGACCCTATCACTGTTTTCTTCTATTTGGTGACTGTAGATCAACGACAAAAAAAGGCCAATAAAGAGAGAGGGTTGCACTAATTATTGAGGATTGTAGAGAAGAAGAAGAAGAAGCAGTATTGACTGTTAAATCAAGCACTGCAGCTGCATTGAAGCAGAGAGCCTGGCAGATAATTACACACAAATTAACTTCTTTTCACTAAAGAGTGGCAGATTCGATTTAAAGTGCTTGTACACTCCTAATATTGAGACACATTAGTCTCAGCTACGGGAGTGAGGCATGCGGAGACGCTGTGTCTTTGAGTATGAAGAGCTCGAAGTCCTTTCACCAGCAGTATTGACCACATCAGAATCGTCTCTGTTTATCTGAAAGATGCACATAACGCTTTGTTCTTTTTCCTTTTTCTGACCCCAGGGGTAGAAAACCAGGGTCTGGCCATAAGAATGGGGGAGCTGGCTCCAAAGGCAAGGACAAGAAGTTGTCTGGCACAGAGTCGGAGCAAGAGGTGGGGGCGTGTTTACATGGACCAGTAGCTATCTACAGCTTCGTAGTTATGCCTTTTTTGGAAGAACATAAATGATCATCACACGCAGGAGGATCTAATTGAACTCCACCCAGTTTCAATGATTGGTGTGTGTGTGTTTGAGGTCGATGGGCTGACTGGTGTGTTTGTTGTGACGGAAACAGGATGACTCTGAAGACAGCGAGACGGACGAGGACGAGGAGGACGGCTCTCAGTCCAGCACAAACCTGCAGACTGTATCCAGGTTCCACAGGTACGGACCCAGACCGCGTGCATCCAAAGAAGTTATTTTACATATGTTATATGATCATTATCTGATGGCAAACACAGGCTGAATGATTAACAATGCAGCTTCCTAGGCATGGGCATTTCAAACAAGAGTACTATTCAATAATCACTGGGAACTATTTGATTGAGAGTCAATCAATCCGCCCGACCGACATGCAAAAATATGCGCTCATCAACCAACCGACCCGCACACCTCCAGCGTTATGCGTCACACAGGACTGAGGAAGAAGGACAGACGGGCTGAGGGCCTCTGCCACGGTTCACCTGTTTGAGACAGAGAGGGGAAGAGAAGGTTGAAGGTCACCAACCAAAAGAGCAACTTTGGTTACTTTTTATTTCGTAAACACATCTTAGTTGTGTTTGATATTGTCAGCGTTGGTATTCAATGACGTCGGTGCCGTCTCGCCGTCGTTTCTTCTAAGTCGTGGATGAAAAGGTTGTTGAGGTTTCGTCTTCGTTAACAAAACACTCACTGCATTGAACGTCGTTAGATCAACAAAAAGGCTTCAGCAGCACAATGTTAGGCATGTTTGCCTGATTTAGTAGTAGATAGTAAGTACTATCCCTTATTCTCAAAGAATGGAAAACCATTTTAATAAACCATTCAAATATTATGAGCCCATTTGAACTTGTTAGGGAGATTCTTATGTCAAATCAGTCAAAACAAAATCATGTTTCCCTTTTGTACGCCGGGATAGAATAGTAGTGGAATCTGAGTGTGGATGTAAACGTAGTCACTGCTACAGTACAGTTGCAACAGATTGTTGGTAATCCATATTCAGTATTAAGGCGAGTTAGTGTAACTTTAGCTGAACAGAGACCAGAGCCCCCCCCCCCCACTGCCTCCACATTTAAATACCATCTGATCGACCATGTTGCCCCCTTTCTTCACGAAAGATAGATCCACGTTTTCATTTGTCCCACAAGCCGTTACACTTTTAAACAGGTTGCGCTCTAGCCCTTCATCCCCCGTGCACTTTGACCTCTCCTTCCTGGTAACTCTAACCCAAAGGATGTCCAGCTGGTCTAAGCGGGCCTCAGTTTTCTAACTTTTTCACCAATCATTTTAATGTTTGTACATAAAGGTTGCTGTTTGTCACTAGAAACGATGCCTAAAGCGATGCCACTTCCACACTGCTGTCACATTCTAAACAGCGTGTGCACACTGAACATTTTTGCAAAATACAGTATACGCAAGAAAGTCTGTATGCTGGAGGAGCTTCTCACCCCTGGAAAAATGAAAAACAATTCTGGATGGTAAACGATGATAGAACAGCTTTGTAAACACTCAAAACGTTTGACATATACAAATACGTTTCACATATATGATGTATTTTCCTGTTAGTGTAAAATTAAATATGTAGATTTTATGGCATACTTGCTATGCCAATATATGACACTGCTTTTGAAGTAGAATGTGTGTATTTGGGACTCAGTGCTTGATTCACTGAGAAAGAGAAGACGCCTCATTGATTCATCCATGTTTAGATGGGAAGTACCTCGTGAGAGTGTTTTTCATTTGATTGATTCCTAACATCTGGTTTACACCTCTGCCTGTTTCCCCCACAGCCCAAACGCACCCCCCCAGTACATGCAGATGGGCAGCATGGCCCCCGCACAGCCCCAGGGCGGCATGGACTTCGCCCCCCCTCCCCCAGCCCCCGAGCCTCACAAAAACGAGGAGGACGACGACGACGATGACGACGACTATGACTCTTAGCTCCCTCCTCCTCCTCCTACACCAATCACACACACGTACACTCTTCCAGCATTATTTTCGATTTCTTAAGTTGTTCTTGCGGCGGCTGCTTTCAGCAGAGGAGGGAAAGACTCTTCATCACGCCGAAAGCGAAGAGGAGGAGCCATCACAGGAGACAGACAACTGGTTGTACGTTATGTGTTTTAATTTTCTTTTCTTTTAAAAAAAAAAAGTTTTTATTTTATTGTAGAGGAGAATCCAACGAGGATGTTTTTTAACGAGTCAGCTGTTCTATTTTGACTATAAAAAACAGTCAGTCGTCACTATTTTGGCCACCAGCCCCCGCAGACAGGATAGGTGTAGTTTGTGTTGCCGTGTAGCTTTTTCTTTTGGCACTTTTCTTTCTCCCTCAGTCCTCCGTAGTAGACTTATGAAGTCAACAAATGAGTCGCCCACGGTCGGCTTGAAAACAAGAAGTGGTCGATCGAGCCTTGATACGGCCTGTGGTGCTCGTACAAAGGCTCCCAGCCGAGATGAGTCTGATTGGCTGTGAAACGCTGCTGTTCAGACGTGTACTTCCCGGCTTTGTCTCTCCAGTTGTCCGGCTGTAACATAAACAGGGAAGCAGGTGTATTTTTACTGTAGGTTAGCTAAACCACAGCTTTTTGGGAATTGGTTTCTATTTTTAATTCACGTTTTTATCAAGAGAACTGTAAACCTCCACGACCACCGCCATGAAGTCACCCATATCACCAGGTTCATGATGTACACTTTGTTTGTTTCTCACGCTGTCACAGGTTATTGCTCTGGCAGTTGGGTCTTGTATCTTTTTTTTTTTTTTTATACGACCATTAAATTAACCTGAATTGCCCATCAGAAGTATACTGTGACTCTTGGACCATAACTTTGTTTTTAAAGTTGTTTGTCTCCTTTTGTCCTCTCTCATTTCTATTCTGCCCCCCCCCTCCAATTTTTGAGTAAATTTATCGTTAACATTTTAATTTTTCCCCCCCTCCTCTTTTAGATTGTTTTAAATGTATCCATTGAAAACAGAGATGGGGCTCCCATTAATGAGTCAGTCTCAGTATGAAATGTTTCCGAATAGACGGTTGAAGTTGACACTGTCTTGTAAACTTTTAACATTCTTTTTATTTTGTATGGGTAAAATAAAGTTCATGTTTCAATAATAAAAGCGCAACCCTTGTTTGGGCTTGATGTGTTCTCCGTATCCGAGATGAAAAGCCTGAAGGACTTTCCACATCTGGCAAATCTGCAACGGCATTCACTGTTAAACACAGTCCTTTGTTTACTAGAAGGAAAACTCAACCCTGCGCTTTCTTTGAGGAGAAATATTTCAAATTGCTTCCCCTTCATCTTTCTATCATTTCACAGAACGGAGCTCCGCCTTTGTAGGCCGGATGCTGTGACTCCTTGCACTTATTGAGTTCTTTACTTTCTGTATTTTGCAGTATATAAAGAAATTTCCATGTGGATGGGTCTCTCGTTGATTTATCGGCAAAGACTCGTGCAAACCTGAAAGACAAGTGCTGGTATTTGCACTCTTCCCCCCCCCCCCCCCCCAACCCTGAGCCGGGGGCTGCAAAAACAACTGCATCCTTCCTGCACAGGCGTTGACTCAGCAGACTGTGAGGAGGGTGGGGTTAGCTGTGTGTGTGTGTGTGTGTGTGTGTGTGTGTGTGTGTGTGTGTGTGTGTGTGTCGGGTGGGGTGGTGTCCAAACAAACTGCAGCGATGGGGCACGGAAGGAGAGAGGGTAGCAGGAGCCATCAAAGGACCAACAGAAGGAAGCTCACTGTTTCCACACAGCAAGCCGGAGGGGCCAAAGGTGGCCCTCTGGTTCCCATCCACTCCCATGGAGCCAGTGGCTCTCCCACTGTGTGACGGTGAGCCCAGGAATATATTGGCCGTCACATGCCCCGTTCAACTATTTAATTAAGCACATATTTGATATTCCTGGAGCACCAATATTCACCCTGTCTGTTTAGCGCCTGTCTCTTTAAGCAGGAGGCATGTCACCTCTGGTTGCATAAAGCCGAGATGACAATGGCTAAAAACCAAGATGGCGACGACCAAAACGTCGAAATCAAAGTTTGACCCTCTTGCTCATAGGATTTTGGATCAGAATAACCAGAAAAGCATGCTGGCTTGCAAACTGCAAAATGCAACCAGATGTAGTAGAACATCCTGGTATTTTTGTCAGACTGAATTTACATACTGTGTATTTGGACATGTTAAATCTTTTCCCGGTGTACTAAATAGTATGTTAGTACGGGAAGTATGGGAGTATTGGAACGCACATAGAATAAAAATATGTTAGGCCGCCTCCAAATTTTGATTTCCTAAATCAAAGTTATGAAACGCTCCGTCAATTATGAGTCAGCACTTGGATGGCGTCTCATAATTGTGCCTCTCCATGAGTACTGTGGTTGTTGGGAAGCGCTGTAATGGCTGCAGTGTTGGCTGCAGTAAGTCATATCAGAGGAGGACACATTCGTAGGCTTTTTATAAACATATCGTCGCATCACAGAATGTCGTTTCATTTTTCAGTCAGAGAATGTGCAGAACTACTCTGCTGAACTCGAGTGTTTTTACAGTAGGAAGGTGATACTTCAAGTGAGAGTAGTCTCCTTGGAATAAAACTTTTAAATGAGCTACTTGACTTATATCTTAAGTAGAACCGCACAGCAGCAGATCCGACTCACTTGAGTGAAATTTCAGAAGCAGCTTTTCCACCTCGCTCGGTTAAGTAGCCCATCACACTGCATAAAGAACATTAAACCAGCCACATGCCAAAGGCTGTTAAATGTGTTGCTTGAGGATAGGCTTGAAACTCCTTTCGTGGTTAAAATCTACAGCAGACAAAAGAAAATCTTCAACACATTCCTCCTCACAGAAAGCTAACAGCAGCACTTCATCCTCTTTTCTTTGACTAAGGGGACACTTTTTAATGAACTGCTGTCCTTGAGTGTTTGGTCTGAATGTCACCAAAGCATGATAGCTGAACTGATTCAAGAGGAGGACACTTTACTGTGCCGTTACAGTTATATATATATATTATTTTGCTAATGACTGTGTGTTGCCTTTTGCTAAATGTTTTTGAGTATTTCTTCTTTTCAGGTTCATTTGCCACCTGTTCCCACCAACACTAATTCAGCCATGATTAAAACAAAGACTTCTAGGGTGTATTTCAAAATAAAAGCCATGCTAAACTTTGCTGTGTGGTCAAGAGAATATCACTAGGAAATTAAAATAAATTAAATATTCCCTTTTCGTCCCAAAACATGAGAATTGCGTCTTAAATCGATAACAACATAATAAAATCAACATCCTGGTAATTTCAATACTATGATTATTGCTGACTACTGTTATTTTTATTATTTTTATTTGCAAGCACTTCCTCTGCATTGTTATTTTCTGCCAGCTTGACTCACCTCCAGAGTTCTGGCCTTGCAGCGGCGTTAATGTTAGTGTTAGTTAGCACTTAGCAGGAAAGTATCCACAGGAAAAGGTATTCAAAATAAAAGTCTCAAATACATGATACACACATGGGTTGCACACAAGTACCTTATAACTACTCCATAAACACCACAAATTAAATATTTACTTTTACTGAGACAGTGAAATAAATGTTCTGTAAATTCTGTAAAATTGAAGCCTGTTATTGCACTCATGGCTTTTGAGTAAGAGTCTGGAACTTCGCTTTAACTTGATAGGATACTTTACTGTGCTTAAAATCACAGTATTGCTTTTTATCATTTCTATTGCAGGAAAAAGCAAAAAATACCAATAATCTACATTGGTGATGATAAGTGAATTGGTAACTGATTACAGAGTTAATGACCTGTCTTTAATGATTTATTCTCCGCCTAAGGATAATACATGATAATGTCCAATCAGAGTTGGACATATGTGTCCACAATTATCTAAGTTTGAAGATATATTTCGTCATAAATCAGAATTAAATTAAGTATTAAAGCAGTAATATTTCAATGTTGTTAAAGGTACCGTTTTATATTGACAATTTGTTCCCCTCTAATGAAGACTTCACCCAACAACACTGAAATATTCCCCCCGCCATTCGTCTCTAAAACGTTCGCTTCTGACCGAGTTTTATTTTGACAGTCCCAACCGGATATGTCACTGTGTAGTGCGTGTCGCTTCACCGCGTCCTGTCATCTGACTCTTTTCCTGTTGGGAGAGAAAAAAGTTTAGAAACCCCACCCTCTGTACTGACTGTGAGCAGACGAAGAAGTGGTTCGAGGTCCGGACGAGTGAGCACCGACCGAGGATGAGGAGTATTCCAATAAGTTAAGATGGAGTTGTTGCGCTGTTTGGATACCGACTGTAACCGCGAGACCACGCGCTGAACTCCAATTAGGGAACTAACGGGGTTTGTTTTTTTACTGCGTGTTTCTTTCTGGAAAGTGAAGCAGGTTTGGAGAGCTCTTCCTGTTCCAGAGTCGGCTGTTCCTGCGTGTTTTGTCAGTATGGGCACTCTCGCTCAGAGGGATGCGGGATTTCCTGCGGGTGCGCCGCACAGTTGCGGTCAGACGCGGTCGTTGGAGTTCTCGGTTTGCTAACGCGGACTGGTTTTCCCTGGAACTTGTCGTAAAACACTGGTTGGCTGGACTGAACGCTCCTTTTCCTGCTATTCTTCTCCGCTTCGCAGCGCTTCCTGCTTTGTGGTGGCCACTGCACTTAATGGCTAAAAATACATAAAAACTCCAAATGGACAGCTGAACGTAGTTGGAACCGTCATTTGGAATACTCTAAAGTATTTTACCACAAACTCTGGATAGTTTTATTTTTGTCTCTCCACACTTTAGTCATCCGAAGCATGAGGTCAACAGGTAGCACTTTTGAATGAGTGAAGAGGAGAGCTCATTTACCCATAATGAGGCCATTCAACAGCCTTTTTAAATACAGGCCGGTGGAGTGACAACCATGTTTGGGAAACCACACATCAATGGAGACTGTGCTGCCTTTCTGAGCTCTGAAATGCTCGTCGCTGTCGCACAGAACTGACCTCTCAACTGATCCTGTGTTTTCAAGAGAGCTTTGCATGTAATGTCAAGACGAATGAGAGACACTCACCGTTCAGACATCTTTGAATCCTCCTCTGTAGCCCGCTTGTTGGTCAAGCTCTCGAACACATTCCGCTGGTCCCTGATGAACCAACAAGAAAGACAGGAAAGGGAGCGAGGCGCAATAAAGTACTCCTTTGTACTTTATTTTCAAACCCTTGGGGTGCAAAATCAGATCCGGTCTAGACTTCTGCTGGAGGCTCCATGGAGCCACTGAAGAACATGTTCAGTCGCGGCCCCCTGTCCAACTGGAAGAATTTGGATCAATCGCAAAAAGGGAACTTCACCAACCCGGTGTGGACGGCCTTATTCGACTATGAGGCGTCCTGCAAAGATGAGCTCACCTTGCGTAAAGGTGACCTGGTGGAAGTCCTGTCTCTGGACTCTGAGATATCAGGGGACGAGGGCTGGTGGGCGGGGAAGGTCAACAACAAGGTGGGCATCTTCCCGTCCAACTACGGCTCCTTCAAGCCGGGCAGCGCCGTGGTCAGCGAGCTCAGCCCGGCCGTGGTCAGCCAGTTTGAACCCGACGTGCTTGACTTCCGGGAGCTGAGCCTAGAGGAGGTCATCGGGGTCGGGGGCTTCGGAAAAGTGTATCGCGGTACATGGAGGGGCGGGCTGGTGGCCGTGAAGGCCGCCCGCCAAGACCCGGACGAGGACATCAGCGTGACGGCGCAGAACGTCAGACAGGAGGCGCGTTTGTTCGCCATGCTCACGCACCCCAACATCATCGCCCTGAAGGGCGTCTGCCTGCAGGAGCCCAACCTGTGCCTCATCATGGAGTACGCATCGGGCGGTCCGCTGAGCCGGGCGCTGGCGGGGCGCCGCATCCCGCCGCACGTCCTGGTCAACTGGGCCGTGCAGATCGCCAGAGGGATGCTGTACCTGCACAGCGAGGCCATCGTCCCCGTCATCCATCGGGATCTCAAGTCCAACAACAGTAAGTCGCAGAGCGAGCCGGTCATCGATCACACCCGGTCCCGCTCTGTCAGCGGTAGATTGATGGCGGTACCGGGTTCAGAAGTATTTACTGGGCCTGCTGGGGGGCAACATGTCCTGTGGCAGTGATGGAACATGGTGTGCTACATATACAGCTGCTAAAGGCCTCTCTCTGTGTCCACAAGGCCACATCTAGAACAAAGGCGACCCTTTTAACTCCTGTAGAATTATTAACTCAAACACCCTCGTCTGGGAAATTGGATTATCCCTCTACTTTTGATCCTGTGCCATAATTGGTACAGTCCAAGTCATTTGTCTCGGGGTAATATATCAGCTTTCTCTGGAGTTCTAGTTGAAGATCATTACATTAAAAAGTAAGATTAATGGTACAACAGGACATCTTTTTTGGATGCTAGCTCAGTCATGTGACTCTCTAAAATGTAGGCCAAGGCTGCAGATATGCGTCTTTGCTAGCACAGATCAGGAGTTCTAGAGGAGGCTCTGGGTCTCAGCGCCGTCACAGCTCACACTTCGGACTTTGACGCCATCCGGGGGGGGAGGGGCAGCCGGGGGACAGACACGTAGGCACTGAACCTTGCCATTAAAGCTAAACTGCAGAGAGATGTCGCTGATGAGGCGTTCTATTTGAAGCAGAACAAGTGCTTTTCTCAGCTCTTAGCAGCACATTTAGCCAACCCAAACACAGAGCCACCTGAATGTCACAGCAGCCTCCCCTCTGTTATTATCATTCTTATGATGCAGCGTATAACTCCCCTCCCCGTCCGCTCCCTGGCTGTATCCAAAAGATCATCCTCTCTGTTGCTGCAGAGCGACTGAGGCTCTGAGACTGAGACCTTGCTTCGGAGCGTTAGGTTTCCTCCCTTGATTCCACACCCAAGTTTAAAGCGACGGATCCTCATTCAGCACAGCTTTAGCACACCATTCCCCCAGGCTCCGTTCAGAACTCCCATCTTTTTCCATCAGTCCTGCTCAGCTAGTCCTCTCCCAGTTCTCTTCAGCACCTGCCCACTCTTTGTTTCACCCTTGTGTCCGGTACTTTCCCGGTAAGACCTCTCCACCGGAAATAACCAAAAAAATAATAATTTTCCCGAAGCGCAAAAAGAAAGATGAGTTATGTCAATGTAGTGTTAGTGCGTGAGGCCGGCCAACGCAAACACGATCCCGGTCTCGGGAGATGGTATCGCTCTCCTGCCTCTTGGTTTTTCAATTCTTCTCTGAATCTTTGTCCCGACATGTCTCCATAGAGCCAGAGCCCTGCTGTGCCACTGGGCAATATCCTGTGGTGGTTGGGTTGGGGGTTAGGTTAGGTTTGGGGAGCCAACAGGTTTAACACACAGGTGTGAGAGCATCTCAACATGAGGGCGTTTTAAAGGAGACATGCTCACCAAGACACTGTTTAACAGTCGGGCCATAGGGCCGTTAGGCAGACAGTACAGAGCGTACTGAAGCATCAATGGTGGCCCTCAGAGTGTGGAGTCAGTTCCTCAGAATGATGACGCAGGTTCTTCTTTCAGGAGCTGGCATTTTGCCTCTCTGTAGTCACACGGGGAGAAATCTGTCACAAGACCTGTTTCCAGTTGTGGCCTAAAGTGGACCACAATGCATTGGGGCAACAAGATGTGTTCATTAACAGAAAGTAGAAAATATTGATGGTACAAGAGGGAGGTTGGTAGTTTCTTAAAAATAACTCTTATATGACGACACCAGCATCACTTTAGTACGTTTGAGCAGCTGTTAGTGATGGAGTAAGGCGGATAGTCATTATAAACAAGAGCTAAAGGTTGGAGCTAATGACCAGCGCAGCGCTTCGGTCTGTTTTAGAAGATGCTGATGAAATGGGATCCTTGGAGAAAGTGTCGTGGTGGGTCGAAGCCACAGGCCATAACTGGAATTCCACTGAGAGTAGAGTAGAGTAGAGGATGGATATGGGGATCAGAGTCTGGGGACTTATGCACTCAGTCATTCTCTGTTCTTTTAGCAGACTAGTGTTTTTAGCATCTGGTGGTTCTGTAAATGAGATTTCAGAAGCTTTACCACTCTAAAGCAGTCTATTTCTGCAGGACACACTGAATCTTGTTCACAATGCTGCTGTTTTTATTCATCAAAATCATTTAGTTTTCACTCTCATCGGCTCACACTGGCTGAGTGTGAACTGCGAGCCACATTATCTTTCTAACCTTTGTCTTCGTCTTATCTACAAATGGGGACAGGTCTCGTGATGCACCTTGGCACGCTGAACACACTACTAAACAAAAACCACAGTAAACTGCTCAGTCTGCAGGTTAGATCTCGGCTACTGACGGTATAACTTCTGTTTCACTGGGACTTTAAACACACAGTTTTTTTTCTCCATTTTTGGCCACTAGGGTGGCAGCTTTAAACACGTGAACATTGACATATCAATGTTATGCTGTGGCTAACGTGTCAGCAAACACTTGCTTATACAGCAAATCCAGAGACTGATTTGTATTCATTTGGAGTCATGTGTTTTGGTCACCTGGCAAATGAAATGTGAGGCCAGTATTCACTCTTCTGTTAGCTTTGGTTTACTCTCTATGGATACGTGGCTCTTTAGCGGCTAAATGATCCGCTATGTTGCTGACTTTGTCTGTTTTTCTTTCGACATATGTATCGGTGCTACTTTTAGTTGCCTGTTATGGAAGTATCAACATATATTTTAGCTGCAGCTGGAGTAAAACTCTCGCCATCAGCAGCAGCCCTCAAAAGCCCATTGAGTCGGTCTGCCGTCCTCGCACTGTCGGTTATCTCTGTGCACAAAGCCTTCATAGATGCATCACCACACGGCTGTAGTTAGAAACGGTGGGGGAAAGTGCCGAGCTAAGCACTTGCTGGGCTGGAACTCGCAGGCCTTTTTTTTTTTTTTTCTCAGGAAGAAGCCACAGTTAGATCTTAGATCAACACATCTTTTCTTTTCTTTTTTGCACGAGTGGACAAACATCCGATGCATTCCACTACCCGCATGTTTTCATTCAGGGCCCCCAGTGCTCCACACTGCCGCTCACTCAAAACATCCCTGTGTGTGTGTGTGTCGGCTGACTGTGTGATGTTTGCATGTGTGCGGTGAACTGATCTCCTGTTACCACTGCGCGCACGCACGCACACACACACACACACACACAACACACTGCCCTGTTCAGCAGCAGAAATCATGGGGGCAATTTAGACATTTTAGTGAAGGGAATGGGGGGATTTTAAACCCGATAAAGTCTGAACATGCACCTGTGTTTTGTTAAGGTAGCTGTATTACCACTTAGCATGTTTAGTTTAGTTTATAACGGAGCCAATAACAAAGTTCAGCTCGCAATTAGGATTTTTATCGTGTTCTCTCTCTCTATCTACAGATGGAAATATAGCGGTGAAGTGAATAAAGCTACACTTTTGCTCTTCAGTTCTCCAGTCAAATCTTCTTTACTTCAGCAGTGAGAAGTGATGCTGTCTTATGTAATAACAAGATACTAAATACATACAAGTACATACTATACATAAGTATCGGACGAGTGTCGGACGCCTGGCCTTCATCTCATGTAACTACCATCATCGCCCATGAATGGATGTCAATACATCCCTTGTTTGGGATGAAAACATCTGTCTTTAGTCTAGCAGCCTTCATGTCATCATGCACCTGTATATATTAAGGCTAGGACGTTATTTCGACATCCCTTTATCTTAATTAAAGCGCAGCAAAACCTGTTCATTTTGGGTTCAAACTAGCTTTGTTCAGCAGAGGTGTGACTTGCTGGATCCGGTGAAAACAGCTCGGTGAAACGCCGCCGGATGATGTTGAACGCAGCATTGTTCCCACTATCGGAGGGGCCGTGATGGATTTTGGCTCCTAAAGGAATTACCCATAAAGTGTCCTTTTAAAACTTTACTTGACGAGCTCAACACTTTTGATCCTCGCCACCGCAAAGAGCAAATTTATGCAACGGTTAGGTCTTTTTTTTTTATTCAGCAGGAGACGTAACCTCAAGTGTAGCGGAAAAAATGCATCGTCATGAAGTAACCCATCCATAAACATGGCTGCATCTTCAGCGGTAGTTTGCTGATTGGCGTGTCCGTGGGGGGGCCCGGGGTCACCAGGGGCCAAGCTCAGCTACTGGCTCAGTGAGTGTCGGTGGGTGATAAGGGGGGGGGGGGGAAGACAGCGGCCGGGCTCCGTTGTTCCTCGACTGTCTTTATTCAAAAGTAGATTAATGAGCTGCTGAAAACTCAGAGGTGCTTAGCTTAGCATAAAAACTGGAAGCGAGCGGAAACAACCAGTCTGACGAACAAAAAACAGGCCTACAGCTCACTACTCAACGTGTTAATTAGTTTGGTAGATTTAGATTTAGAAACAATGTCCTCATGTGAGTGCGTTAAGCACAGAGCATGAGCTTGACATCGATCTTCTCAGCTCATTCTCAGAAAGAAAGCAAATAAGTGTATTTCCCTAACAAATTGAATGCCCATCATCACAGTGAACATTACCGACTAGGAAGTAATAAATAAGTGCTCAGTGTGCGTTATTATTATTATTAATTACTTTGCTTGCCATCATTGATTTTCCTCTGTACACTTCTACTGCTTTCAAAGCCGGCACTTCAGGTGACATCGTTCAGTACAAATGCACCTCAACGGGCACTAGCTCCTCTCAGGACTTCTACTTGAACTCACCCTTCTGGCTCACTTCATCACTCGCACTTCAAGTGACATTACAACTCCTTTCAGTGCTTTGACAAGTGAGACTTGCTCTTCACTCGGTGCTTGCACTTTCATATTGTGACTGCCATTACACCTTCTTTCACGAACGGTACATCGACAGCCACTTCAACTTCTTTCAGTTATTAGACTTTTTCAAATGTTTCAAGTACCGGTACTCATTTTCTTTTGAAACGTTTGCCTTTTCTACTTGGTAACGGCAATATTGTTGCTTCTCGGGATATCTCTTTCTTCCAGGTCAGAAATATAAAACTGTGGTATTAATATTATAAATGATACAACACGATCCAAGCTTGAGTGCAATCCAATCAAACTTTGCACTATATTGGTTTAGGTTTCTAGACAGCAGCCAGTGTAACAATACATATTTCATCAAAATGTATCCGTATGCGGACCTGCTCTTAGTTTTAATAAGAAAGGGAGCGGAGACTAATACAAAATCAGATGAGCCCACACAATGACTGCACATCACGCTTAGTCATGAAATCTGCTGTGTGTGTGTGTGTGTGTGTGTGTGGGGGGGGGGGGGGGGGGGGGGTTAGAGCAGGATGAGTGAGGGGGCAGAACAACAACTGCAGGGGAGGAGGAGGAGGAGAAAGAGCAGACAGAGGAAGGTCGGAGCGCACAGGAAGTGGAGAGCTTTCCAGAACCCAGCCGGAGTGTGTTGTTGTCCTCTCTCCGGTCTGAAGCCTCGTTCTCTTTCTCGCCGCAGAGATCACAAGACCTTTCCCGTGCACATGAGCAACGACATGCACGTCTGTTAGTGGAAGAGAAAATGGCTCACATTTGTTTTGAGGTCAGGGAGGAAACCAAGATAAAAGGATGTTACAATCAGTTGTTGACTTTGTTATAGCTGGCAGGTTGTAATGGTTTGGGGATGGGGTGCTTGAGTTAGGGACACGAGGAAGTACTTTTCTCTGACAACGTATTTGTGAATTTTCGCTCCTTTTTTCCCCTCCTCTTTCACTTATAGTTCTCATGTTTATATTCTAGTTTTGCTTTATTGACAACTTTCTAATAAAATACTTATTTTTTCTGAATACATGCACACACACACACACACCACCTTAGTTTCAACTTCAACCTTTGTTTGAAATCATGTCTTGGAAGCAGCTCGCTCCCTCAGACGTTTGAAGTCTTTTCGAAGGAGAAACACATTCATATTAATGTGAGGTCGCTACAATCACAGACTGAATGTCGAGTGATATTATCGCGTCTTTCTACCGCAGGAACACTTCTATGAACACAGGAATGTCTTTATCAATGTATCTGCAGCGTGAGCAACGTGAACAGGGTCTGAATTGAGTTCCTGAGCCGTAGTATCGATCTCTTTGTACCTGCTCGTGTTCGAGTTGCCATATTTACATCGTCAGAACATCAGCGCTCCCTCCCAACCCAACCGCCAAGCCAGCACCGGCCTCTCTGTCTGACTTTGGAAGGGAATAATAATAAGGTCAAACTTCAACACACGAGCGCAGGATTGTTAATAAGTGACCGTTTTCAGGGCCTCACAGCCTTTTTACCTGGCAACAGAATATAGATACTGCACAAGTATTCGTGTACAAACCCCCAGTGCAACGCCGGGATGGTTTTTGAGAAGCGGCCCAACAGGTAAAGCACTACGCTTGTTATTGAATTAAAGTGAGGAGATTTTAGATGACGCTGGCAACCCGGAAAGACAAATACCCGACAAACCTGATCAACAGCAGAGCACGGCGAGTTTCTTACATTACACGAGTCGTTAAGTGTGTCAACGCACTCCACTATGCAGGACGATAAGATGTAAAAACAAACATGTGTGTGTCAGGTTTAATGTAATGACGTCACTGTAGTTAAAAGAACAGTCATTCCCAAATAATATCTTCCATAGAGTTTATGTATGTATGTATATGTATTGATATGTATATGTGCACATGTATGTATATAGATTTATCAAATGTATATCTCTTTAAAGTGGCTGGTTTCCCTGTTCAAGTTAATATAAGGGATGTGGTAATTGCAGTAAAAATGGTTGGGAACATTCATTTGTGCAAATTCTCTTTCCTCCTGATTTTATAGACGAGGCCTCTTGTGAATTTGTTCGTGATGGTTTGTAAGTTTTAAAAAGTGGGTCCCCAAAAAGAATAGTTTGGGAAACACCGGGGTGAATACATCCATCCCATGAGAATGAAATGCCTCCTCTAGTTCTAAGTCAGTTGTGGCCTGGTCTGTAAACTCACAGACGCCGTCGAGCTCCTACACCCGGTGAACTTAGTGCGTGCCTCCGAGCTGAGACGAAACTCCAGCGCGGGTTTCATCCTCTGCACTGTGATTATGCCCTATCTCTCTCTCTCTCTCTCACTCTCTCACTCACTGGCTGCCTGGGCACAGGCAGCCAGACTGTCTGTCAGCCTATGGCCTCGTCCCTCAGGGGACAAAGCGCCCGTTCTTCCTGGGGAAAGCCCCCGCCCTGGTGGAATTCTCCCTTTCGCCTACGGGTGCAGCGCAGGGAGGGGGGGGGGAGGGAGGAAGGTAGAGAGAGCATAGAGGAGGCTTAGGTTGAACCGATGTGGCTATTTAAAAGCTGATATTTCAATTTCACAGAAATTTGGACTTTTGGTCAGCGGTTAATTTTTTTTTTATGCAGATATTTTATAAAATAAGATCTGTTCAGCCACCTCTAGCTGCCTCATACTCACACACTGATGTATCTGCCGGGGATCGGAGGGGGTGAGGAACGACTGCTTACAATGAGAAAAACGCGCTGAGCGATGAATTATGGAGAAAACATAATTAAGCGAGGTGCAGAGTGACGGGGCAGAGAGCGGCTCTGTGGAGCAGACTTTTGCATCTGGCATGTTACGGTGACGGGGCTGAGTGGTTCGAGGAAGAGGAAAGGTTACGGCCTCTACCTGTTCTGTGTGCTCAGCAACGGCCACATGTCCTCTCAAATGTCCTTGAGCAGGACGTTGACCCTGTCCAGGCTTTTGCTCTCTGTATGCCAGGTGCTGTAGATGAATCCAACGTTTACCTAAGTCTTCCTTTAGTTTCTGTTGCTACGCCAGTCAAGCTTTGCTTTTTCAAACGACACCTTTACAACTTAATGATAATAAGTGCAGATTTACCACTGGACATTGTTAGTATACTTTTAAACAATAGGGTCCTTCTCATTTCTAGCTGGTGACTCTTTATTTTGCCAGCTAAAGTGACAACTAGCCGGCAGATTTAGGTCTAGCTCGCTAGCTAACGTTAGCTCCATGGGGTGGTTGAACAAACTGTATCCAGTTGACTTTTTAACATTTTCAGCTGACTCATTTTGAAAAGCGAGAATCTTGTGAAAGGGGTCTCACAAGTGCAGTTGATGGCTACATGCATGATATTGTGCTAAAGCTAAAACATCACCAATAAAGAAACAGCATTGTTCTCGTATTGGCATACATTTTGGGTGTTTTTTTATAGTGTGTTAATTTTGGAAGTTCAACCTCTGCTCCTATTTTCAATCTATAATAAACTGCGTCGTCCAAATAAAGACCCGTAAGGACAAAAACGGCCCCAATCAAAACCATTTAAAACCACAGTTTGTGATCCCACGTCCGCTACAGCTTTAAACTATACATTCTATTATATCAGACATTCAATCTAGAGCCCTGTCTTGTAAAATGTACGTTTTACTGCAGATCGAGTAATTTATTCATGTTTGGCAAATAACATGCTATTGTTATGGTTTCCTGCACAAAAAATAAAAATGCATCAAAATCAATGTTGTTGCTAATCATTGACATATCCTAAAATCCCCCTATTAGCATATAGAATAATTAAAGCTCTGTTTATTTTTCATGAAAAACAAGAGTGGCATTATGTAAACCAACATTTAAAGGGTTCAAATTCTGAAAATGAATACATTAATATTATTATGATCAAGTACACGGTTTGTCCAGGATGGACATGTTTGTACTTTATCAGTGAAATGAAAGTTAGCATCTGTACTGTGAAGCGGAATAATCTGTGTACAAGAAGGATCTAAATCAAATCCGTTGCTTTTTATTGGAGCGCTAAAAAGTGGGCGGGCTTAAAATGTAGCGTGATAAGGATTTGTTGAAAGTGGTTGGTAATAGCTTATGTATGCATATGTCGTATTTTGTTTTAAAGGAAGAAAAGCTGAATGGGTTTTGAGATGGAAATAAAGATTTTACATTTCATCTCTTTAACATCAGCCCTGTAACGCACCATGAATCCCTCACACTGGGACCCTCACTAATCTCACTGCCGGGTTGAGTCAGTCCCAGCACCAAACTCAGGTCTGCTGGTAGGAGTCATGTCTGCAACTGAGTCTTGTTTCAGAACAACAAACACCAAACAGAGTCCTGTTGCCATGGGGATCTGTCACGGTGCTTTTGTGGCGACATTGTTGGTTTCACCTCCGGAAGAAGCTGTGTCAGGGCAAACCTGATCTACCGTAGTCATGATACTCTCTGTTCTTTCTTCTTAAGGAGAGATGGAGGTTGCAGGTGAAACATCATGTGTATCCTTATTGTATAAGCCCAATACAATTTATATTGGAAGTTACCCATCCGGACTTCAGTGCACTGCTTTAAACTTTCCAGTGTAGTCTTGAAGATGTCCACCGCAGACTTCATTTTCTGTGGGTCAGTGGCCGATTTGGACACAGTGCGTTGCCACATACCGTCCAGTAAGCAGCTGACTAATGCGACAGTCGTCGTCCGTGTGATGGCGGCGGTTGGAGGAGGGAGGCTGAACTGTGGATGCACTCTGCCTCAGCTCAGGAAATGGAAGAAGAATGTGGTGTGCATTTGTGCTGAGGCTGCTCAAAGGCTTTTGTTCCTTGTGTGGATTTGCATGTTCGTTTCTATGCTTAGCTGCACACGCATAGTTGAGTGTTGTGGCCCCATATGCGCATGCACTCATGGGTACAGGTAGGCTGTATCCGTCCTGTAAGTGCAGAGGCATTTATATGCATTGGTTAGGTATATTTATTATTATGTGTGTTATGAAACAGTCAGAACCCTTCAATAAATCTGTGTGTGTGTACATGCGCTTGTGTAAGATAGGGCCAGGGACTTTTATTTAGCCTCTCACGACTTTGAAGTTAAATGTTTATTACAGGTTGCATAGAATATCTACTATACTATTCCAGCACCTCTGTGCTGAGTCTCAGGTTACAGTACGGGTTGACAGATTCGGTCTCAACCTCACTGTGACATCATGCAACACGTTGTCATCTTCCAATTTTCTTTGAGTATGAGTCAAACAAACGAGACACATGTTGATCAGTGCGTTTTCCAGATGATGGGAGTCGTGATTTTGAACTGTAGACCAGGCGTCAACCAAAGAGTGAAGCCAATGCTGAAGTGCCTTAAACTTGCATTCTCTCTACTGGCCATCAGGGGGCGCCTCCTCTGGTCGCAAAAAGAAGTCTGATTGTATAGAAGTCTATGACAAAATGACTCTACTTCTCTCTTGATTTAATAACATTGTAGACATGAGTTTATGGTCTCAATCTCTAGTTTCAAGTCTTCAATACAGCATGATGTTCATTTAGTAAATGATGGTCCATTTAGACTCAAATAGACCATAAAGCAGAGTATGCTTTAGGGCAGGGCTACATTCTGACAAAATACGGCTTCTCGACATCAATCTTCCACAGTCCAAATATCACTTTCGCTTACTGGTTGCAAAAAGTAAAGATGACGACGACGAAAATGCCGGACTCGAGGCCTCGAAACAGCAGTCCACAAACCAATGGGTGACCTCACGACGACTACGCCCACCTCTTATATTACAGTCCATGCTTTAGACCAGGGGTTCTTAACCTTTTTGACCTCGGGGCCCAACTTTTCAAGTACAAAGTGTCCCGGGGCCCACTCTGACTATATGCATCAAAAGTGTCAGACAACCTGTAGGTCATACAGAAACAGAGCAGTGGGCCTTTGGAGTCAGTACAAATTTAAGATTTTTGTCTGCATAAAATAAAAAAGTATCTTTCAGTATAAATAACTGCCGGTGGCTGTATCTGTACAGGTAAAGGACAGTATAGGGCTGTAACTACACTATCAGTGAACAACTGCCTCAAATTTGAAGAAGATTGGACAAAGTATGACCATTCTACAGAGTTTCTTCCATGAAGAGATCCAGGCGGAGCTCTAAAAGGACATTTGGAGACCCAAATGGACACATGGTAACCACATGATATTCTGACACACTAAAGGTGTTTCTCCCTTTATATTGTGATATTATATTATTTTCCTTTTATTTTTAGCCTTTACAAATTGCAAAAACGATGTATATATGGTCGAAGACATGGTGTGTGAGTAGCGGACTTGCTGTGCTTAATGGCTGCGACCGAGCGCACGAACGAGAATGAGAACAGCTCAGTTACGCAAACGTTGGTTGACGGCTTATGGAAGAGGAGGATAAGTTTGTACTATAAGTACTAGCGTTTTCTGAAGGCAGTAGCTCCATGGTAACATCCGCTAGCACGTTGTCGGGTCTGTAATGTGTCTTTTTCCGTCGAAATGCTGCAAGATACGACTTGCAGCGGTTATGGCGACTTTGGACAGTGTGTGTGTGGGCTCCTTTTGTGGAGAAACCATAAGAAATGAAAGAAAATCGATGATTTCTTTGCAAAGATGAGGATTTTGGGCATGCTGGGATACCAAACACGGACATGTTTTGTGACGTATTTGCGCAAACAAGCCGTAGGAACGGAAGGGGAGGGGATGGAGGACGCCGGTGTTGAACAGGCAAAACCCTTGTTAAATAAATGAGATGATACAATGTGATGATCACAAAGACATTTATTATCATGTGTATGTAAACCTGCATACACAACAAGAAGCCCAACAGACTTTCCCACGAGCGTTGGATGTTTCGTCGCTACGTGTCGCTTTATTTTTGAAGGCTTCAGTGCTTCGTTTGATAGCATTAGCCCACATTCCACACACTGAGCCCTCGGCTCTGCCTCGTTGCCTCCGTTCACAAAGCCGTACTTAAGAAAGTCAGGGTTGTACTTGCGCACACATTTAGACTTTTGGGGGTATGGCACTACTGTCGTCTTCATTTTTTCTTTTTAATAACTTATCCATAACTTTCGCTACAGGCTAGCGGCTAGCTGAGTGTCTTCTTCTGCTTATTGCAGCTTGTTAAACAACTGACTGACGCATTACCGCCACCTGGTGGTGGGAAGCTGTATCGTAACTGAGTGTCTCGTGGATAACAGTGATATCTCTGGTGTCTTCAATTGATAACCTATGCAGTCCCGCGGCCCTCGCGGCCCACAGGTGCAAAACTGAACGTTTTTCGCGGCCCTCTAGGTGGCGCTCGCGGCCCAATCATGGGCCGCGGCCCTATGGTTAAGAATCACTGATCTAACCAACATGTTTCAGCACAACAGCTTACTGGCACTATAGGCCATTAGTTGGAGATAATAAGTCACACGTTAGATATTCCATTAAAAGTGTGACATTGTGTCACTTAACTTACTGAAGTCCAGGGGTGGAAGAATAATCCAGATCTAATACACCGCTACTATATTTACTATCTGTAATAATATATTCTAACCTACCTTATGTTGTTATCAACAATCTAACTTTGCAAAGTAACTATAACTAAAGCTTTGAAATATAGTTAATTAATTAGTTAGATTCCACCACTGCAAAAGTAAACATCCGCTCTTATTCATTCAAGGGGTTTGTCAGCAGTTGATACATGATCTAGAATATATATCTCTGTATGTTGTTAGATATTCAGTGAAGCAGATCATGATGGGAAAGCTATACTGTCAGCAAAAAATGTGGCTTTATCATAGTTATTTGGATAATAGTTGAGACTGAGAAGTATTTATTACGACTGGACGTTACAGTAAAGCACATCAACTGTTTTGTGATTATTATTTTTCTTTTGGTTGTGATTATGTTAATATAAGTGATAACTACGCCTAATAGTTTGGGCATTCAAGATACGACCAAAGGGAGAAGTGAGCCATTTAATAAGAAAAGAGCCATATATGCCTGGCTTAAGGATGTGATGTTTTTTTTAAGTCTTGAAAAAATTAAACATGCACTTAGAGCAGGGGTGTCAAGCTCATCTTCACTCCGGGCCACATCAGCATCACGGTCGGCCTCAAAGGGCCGGTTGTAAATGTAAGACGGTGTAAATGTAACTACTCCCAACAGATTGGTAAATAACTGTCTCTGCATTTGATTGTTTATTCAAATGTTAAAATATTGTACATGCAGTTATATAAATGTAAAACTATATTTCAGCACATTTCTGTTATAACTTAAATCCTTTTAATTTAGGGTTAAGAAACCCAGATTACTCTATCAAAGATCAAACTATTAAAGAAAATAGCAAACACAAGTAATTATAATAACTTTGTTCAAAGCTTAAAATCCTTTCAAGGGTGCGTTTGCACAATCCCACGTGAAGTGTTTCATGTGTTGTAAAGCCACGTTTAAAGTAGTCATCAATATACTCACAATAATATTTGCAAGTGTACAGTAAGCAGCCAAAGAGCTGCTTCTGTGACTGTGTGTTTAAGTAGCTCATCATTATGCCTTTCTATCTCATAACTTCGACTTTCGATCTCATGATTTCGACGATGGGGATATTTTTATTATCAAATCTAACTTTTTATTTTATTTTTTTTAAATCAAAATAAAATAAATTCTGGCGGATTCGTGGGCCACATAAAATGACGTGGCGGCACCCCTGACTTAAACTGTCTGAGAAGTTCGAGGGAGGTCAGAGACTTCCTAGTGGGTTGGTGGTTTTGCCCGTCCTGGCTCTCTGTCCTCTCCAGCCCCTGCTCACTCCCCAGACCTGCCAGTCCTGGTCACATGACAGCCCCTCCCACCTACACACCTGTTCCCACTTTCCTCATCAGACCTGTAGTTTCTAGAAAACGCACCGAAAACATTTTACTCTACTATATATTTGAAGATTTTTTACGATAAGTAATTGTTTGTATGTGAGAAACATTTCACCAACAAAGACCACGCTTCTTATGATTGCAAATTAGTTTGAAATAAAATAACATACATCACAAAAAACAAAACAAATAGAACTGAAGCCACCGGGAGATCATTGACACACTTATACAGGGAGACACAGCTTGTTAAATCAGGAGAAACTTAATTTACAGTGAACAAATACATTTATTAAATTGTGCAAAGTAAAGTTAAAATTTTGGAGAGTCGACACTGGTAGAGTTGTTGAAGACAGTAGGGGCAGGTTGAAGATAGATGATGGCATGTGGAGTGGGACTGCCCTCAGTGGAAGAAACCTTGAACACCAGATGTAATGATGAATGGGGAGGAGGGTCACATCGGTTCGTACTGAAATGACAGCTGACTGCACAGAAGAGAACAGGTCTTTAAAGTTTGACAGGAAATATATGATTGGCTGAGGGAGGCCGTGGCGAAATCGCCCACTGTCAGCTGATAGAGTAGGAGCCAGAGAGCGAGAGTCAGAGAGATGAGGGAGTGAATAAGAGCATACAAAGACTGTCCTAATGTAGGAAGTCAGAGTAAATCCTCAAACTTTACATACCGGTAGTTATAGTATTTATAGTCATACAGTTGTAAATTAATTATTTCAAAATATCACTCCTCTGAGCAAAGCTCTATACGTTTTACTGTACTTGACCCTCAGTAAATAATCAATGCTAACAATTTGATATTCAAGGAGGGATTTGGTAATCCTTAAATTATTATGTTGGCACCAAACATACTAAGCCAAATTACGAAAAGTGCAAACGGACAAAGTAGATTCTGAATCCAATGCTACAGGTCAGATATGCTGCTGGTTCACACGACAGGAGTTTGGTGAGAGTATATTACCCCATCATTGTACATCGGACACCGGAAGTACCCAAACGCATGTTGGCACATGATTTGAAGACTGGCCATCCCCTTGTTTGATACTACTGAAACAGCAGCCCAACACAGCGACATGTCACCGTTCAGGACTCTCACTCAGGAGATACGTGACTGCCTCTCCCCGACAGTACACGCTCACTGTCACGATCAGGGCAACCAGGGAAGTTACTCTTGCATGTGTCACAACTACGTTAGAGGCAAGACCAGTGTCCAGATATAACAATGATCCATAGAAACTTGTGAGGAGAGAAAGCACAGAGAGTGAGTGAATGACAGCATGAAAACACTGTCCTAATGTAGGAGGTTAGAGTAAATGCCAACATTTTACACAGTTAGTTCATTATTTTACAACTGTATGATTATAAATACTATATTTCAAAATATCCCTCCTCTAAGCAAAGCTCTCTAAGTTTTACTGTACTTTACTCTCAGTAAATAATCAATGCTAACAATTTGATATTCAAGGAGAGATTTGGTAATCCTTCAATTATAATAGTGGCACCAAACATCGTGAGCCAAATTATGAAAAGTGGTAGCAGTCAAAGTCTATTCTGAATCCAAAGTTACAGGTCAGATATGCTCCTGGTTTACACGACAGGAGTTTGGTGAGGGTATCTGACCCCAGCAGCCGACATCGGACACACCGGAAGCCTGAAGTGAGGTTGAAAAGCTTGCAAGTTCATCTGCCAATTTGCCAGATGACAGACCTTCACCTCAACAGGGAGTCTGACCAGTCATATAAAATAAAATAAAATACTTTACAAGAAATTTTGAGGAGTGGTTTTGCCTGTGGCTTCCCTCAGAGCTGTCCAGCTGTCCTCTGTGGAGCACTGGGCTTCATCCACAAGATGACACCTCAACATTCTAATCCCAGAACTCAGCTGTGTTCCAGTTCCATCCAGCATTCTATTCTATTCTGTTCTATTCTATGAATTCACTATTTGCTAGTCCAGTGTTCAGCATGTTTTCCATGGCAGTTTTCACAAAACTCCACACATTATGACCCATTAGCAGTAATGATACAACACTGTATATTAAAAAAAATTATTTTGTCTGTTGCTTTGCAGATATTTAAAATCATACATGCAACAAGTCACAACAAAAGTTTAAGCTGTTGCAAGTAACTCCACAAATGATCCTTTTAACATTGCTGAATCGGTAGCAGCCCTCCCATTAGTCTCCCATTACCGCATCTGGGGGTAATGGGAGACAATGACACCCGAAGTCTGTTCTTGATGTCCACTCTACTCCGCCATTTTGTTTTGATTGCTGTCACTGCAGAACATCCCGCTTCACAAAGAGGATGTTGGAAATGGAAGCAGGGTTTTCAGTGCTTTAGTGGCGATCTCAGGATATTCAGCCTCGATTTTAATCCAAAACACCAGCAGAGTTGTGACCGAGACAAAGCGTCTTGACATGTCAAGAGGCACAGGCGGATGAAATTGCGAGAGAATCCGGTCATTTTTCAAAATAAAACTTCCTTCAGACTCTGATAATCAATAAAACGGAAATAATATAATATTTATTCTTCCTGTGCGGCCCGGTACCGGTGGTTGGGGACCACTGCTCTAAACTAAAGCTAACCTCAGTTACTATAAACAATGATATAATTATCAGTGAGGTTATGTCGGCCATATGATCAACATGCAGTAGATTCAGACTAAATCATCATGATGGGCCTTAATGTTGCCACCTGTCCTGTAAAATGCATTTATCAGCTGTTTTTGATTTATATTACGTTCTGCTGTCCCCTTGGCCAGGACCATATACTTTTTCCTTTCTATAAGTTCACTTGAGACTGTTGTATTCATTTTGCTTTTAAGTTCTGAACAAAAAAAGAGAAAACACTCAGTACTTTTCATTTATTGAAGTCACAGCAGTATACAAAAATATACTTGACCATGTGGTCATTTCATAATATGGTTATTTATGTCTCAAAATGACGTAAAAAATACAGAAAAAAATACAGAAATTGAAAAAAATACAGAAATACACCATTATAATTTTACAGTAATATGCTGTTAAGTCATTTCACGGTATGAATACTGTAGAATTACAGTACATTGCTGGCGTCTCTGCTGCCAGCACTTTACTGTTATTTGACAGAGAAATTGTAGTGTAGGAATGTTTCTTTTATATTTATATTGAATGAGAGGACTACAGATGTTTGTTCCTCATTGTGAGAATTAAGCCTCCAGAGAGGCGGATACAAAGATTCATCACTTTACTTTGCAGCTCTGCAGAACGTTTAAGCCTCTTTAAGCTCATTGTTTTGGTTTAGGACACATTTAGGGTTTGGTTCGGTGTCCCCACTCTCATCAACAAGCAGCTGTTTTGAGCTGACACACCAATACAAATCCACTGAGCGCTGCCTGCTCGGCACCAAATAACGGACAGAAAGTGGAGCGGTCAGTGTCTTAGAGCAGGGGTTCTTAACCTTTTTGACCTCGGGGCCCAACTTTTCAAGTACAAAGTGTCCCGGGGCCCACTCTGACTATATGCATCAAAAGTGTCAGACAACCTGTAGGTCATACAGAAACAGAGCAGTGGGCCTTTGGAGTCAGTACAAATTTAAGATTTTTGTCTGCATAAAATAAAAAAGTATCTTTCAGTATAAATAACTGCCGGTGGCTGTATCTGTACAGGTAAAGGACAGTATAGGGCTGCAACTACACTATCAGTGAACAACTGCCTCAAATTTGAAGAAGATTGGACAAAGTATGACCATTCTACAGAGTTTCTTCCATGAAGAGATCCAGGCGGAGCTCTAAAAGGACATTTGGAGACCCAAATGGACACATGGTAACCACATGATATTCTGACACACTAAAGGTGTTTCTCCCTTTATATTGTGATATTATATTATTTTCCTTTTATTTTTAGCCTTTACAAATTGCAAAAATGATGTATATATGGTCGAAGACATGGTGTGTGAGTAGCGGACTTGCTGTGCTTAATGGCTGCGACCGAGCGCACGAACGAGAATGAGAATAGCTCAGTTACGCAAACGTTGGTTGACGGCTTATGGAAGAGGAGGATAAGGTTTGTACTATAAGTACTAGCGTTTTCTGAAGCCAGTAGCTCCATGGTAACATCCGCTAGCACGTTGTCGGGTCTGTAATGTGTCTTTTTCCGTCGAAATGCTGCAAGATACGACTTGCAGCGGTTATGGCGACTTTGGACAGTGTGTGTGTGGGCTCCTTTTGTGGAGAAACCATAAGAAATGAAAGAAAATCGATGATTTCTTTGCAAAGATGAGGATTTTGGGCATGCTGGGATACCAAACACGGACATGTTTTGTGACGTATTTGCGCAAACAAGCCGTAGGAACGGAAGGGGAGGGGATGGAGGACGCCGGTGTTGAACAGGCAAAACCCTTGTTAAATAAATGAGATGATACAATGTGATGATCACAAAGACATTTATTATCATGTGTATGTAAACCTGCATACACAACAAGAAGCCCAACAGACTTTCCCACGAGCGTTGGATGTTTCGTCGCTTGGTGTCGCTTTATTTTTGAAGGCTCCAGTGCTTCGTTTGATAGCATTAGCCCACATTCCACACACTGAGCACTCGGCTCTGCCTCGTTGCCTCCGTTCACAAAGCTTAAGAAACTTAAGAAAGTCAGGGTTGTACTTGCGCACACATTTAGACTTTTGGGGGTATGGCACTACTGTCGTCTTCATTTTTTCTTTTTAATAACTTATCCATAACTTTCGCTACAGGCTAGCGGCTAGCTGAGTGTCTTCTTCTGCTTATTGCAGCTTGTTAAACAACTGACTGACGCATTACCGCCACCTGGTGGTGGGAAGCTGTATCGTAACTGAGTGTCTCATGGATAACAGTGATATCTCTGGTGTCTTCAATTGATAACCTATGCAGTCCCGCGGCCCTCGCGGCCCACAGGTGCAAAACTGAACGTTTTTCGCGGCCCTATGGTTAAGAATCACTGCTTTAGACAGAGCCAAGCTTCCCTCTGGTTAGTCTTCATGCTAAGCTAGGCTAATTACATCCCGACGTCTCATCTCACAGAAAGCGTATGAGCATATTTGTTATTAAAATGTTGAACTATTCCGTTGAAAGCGGAAAGAAACACTTTTTTTTTTTGCTTGAAAATGTTGAGCTTTTCCCTCCACCTGCACCTCCACTTCCCTCCCGCCCGCGCCTGTTAGCGTCTGGTGTCATGTGACCCCTCTTAACCGCAGTTTCCAAAAATAGCACGCGGCTTACTGTGCACAATCAACAGCAAGCTGGAACGACAAAATCCAATTTTTCTTTTTCTTTTAAAATGATTTTTCTTTGTAAGGAAGGGCCCGGCCACTGGAGGTAATTGGCTGATACGGGCGCCACTTCCTGGAAGTGGGGTCACGGCGCAGCGAGGGAGCGGCCGGGTGGAAATAGGGGTGACTGACTGGGGCTTGCTTTTACCAGAGGCTGACCGGCAGGCGGACAAAAGAAGCGGAGTAAGAGATCAGGGCCTGTTGCAGTAATTACCAGCACCCCCTTCAACACCAGCACCCCCGCCCTCTCCGAGAGCATGTCGAACAATGACTCAAACAATGACTCGGCCTTAGAATGGACAGAAATTGATTTTCTGCAACAACAAAAAAAAAGGTTAAATGAGCGGCCACTTTCTTTCTCTCTGTGGAGAGTGATTTTGTTTTGACCATTGGTTACTTTGGCTTCTCTTGTTGTTTGTGTCTCGAGGCAGAAGTCAATGGGAAAGTTTGTGATGTACATACCCTGATGTTGTTTTTTCTCCCCCATTAAAGAAAAAAACTGTCTGTCAGGAATGTGAAGTCAAAGCCTCCATTGATTGTCTGTCGGTCTTTGCACTTGTCTTCATCTTTTGAGACAGAATGGACTAAAATCACATAAGGTGCTGCTGTGGAAGGTGTGTGTGGTTCCAGCTGAACTGGGTGCCGCAGTTGCACACACACACACACACACACACACACACACTGCAGACAACACAACCTCTTGTGATGCATTCCTTTGTGACGTCAAACCCGCCACCGCCTCTGGGCTATGAGGCTCTGCACAGGATGTCAGAGAGAGAGAGACTCAGAGATAGACAGACAAAGACACAGACAACAAAGACAGAGAATCGTTCATATATGTGTGGAAAAAGTTAAAGAAAAGTAAATCTCGAGAGGTTTTTTCAGCAAAATACACAGTCGAAAGAAGAAGAGCGCCGAGCCCAGAAAGTGACTGCAAATAGCAGGAGTCTTACTTCCCTATAATAAGTCATTCTTTGCTGCTTCTCCTCCCTGTGTTTGATGGGCGGCCTTGCCCTGTGCGATGCCCAGCCTGCCAACAAAAGGGGAAGAGAGGCCGGGGCGGCCGATCGCAGCGAGGCATGTGATACAGAGTCGCACCGCAGCGGCCGACGTCCTCGCCGTCGCATTCTATTTTCATGGAAACAAAGCCTTCCAGCGTCGCGTGGTCGCGCAGCACTGGCTGGTTACCAAAATGTGTTTACTTATAGGGTCATTACATTTTACAGTGTATACTTTTCTCATTTTGGATTTTGGCATTTGTGTGTATGTTTAGAGGCCTGTGCTTCATCAGTCATCCGTATCTGATTGATCCATCATGTTGCTGCTGTCAGGGTTGTCCGTCCCTGTCAATACGGGTTCATCAATCTTTTTAAAATAATCAAAAGGCTGTTGCTTTTGTCATATTCAAGCAAGAAATTAGCATATACCCATTCTCAGTAGATGTTCTGGTCCCAGTAAGCACGGCCAGGTCAAAAGATGTCTTTGCTAAATTTGGATACGGGTGAAGGGCTTAAATTGTCTGCATGAAATAGCAGACCATAATCATGGATCTCTTCACACAGTAAGATGATCAACTCTGACAACATTGTTGTTGGTCCATTTAACTACAAGCAGTTCTGTGCTTTGTTCACTTCTCTGAACGTGACAGACTTACTGACAGTGATTGGGTCTACTTTGTTCTTCTATCTTCTAAAACTGTGATTAAATCACATGTTTGAATAGTGATTTTTAATAATGTCTTCATGTTTTTCACAAAATGTTGGTTCATTTATATATTTCATACAATTTACAATTATATATTTTTCACATTATTATTTGATATTGAAAATATTCCTGTGGTTGCTTCACAATAAAAGCCTTCTCGTGGTTCTAGTGGTGGGAAGCTTTTAATCTGAAGCAGCAGCAGGAAGTGTTCGGGTTACGTAACGCAGCAATCATACAGGAGCTGCTGGACTCTGAGTGTTCATTGTCAAGATGGCGCTCCCTCTCTTTTTGCCCATTTGACCACATGTTGTGAAATGTCGTAGCATAGGATACTCAGTGTGGATTGTAGTGGCATGAAGACAACAGGAAGTGACAAAATGTGCGTACTGAAGAAAGACTCAATAACAGTTCTTGCGGGGATGCATTCGGTTGTATTTGAATCACTCCCCCATATTTAACTCTTTAAAACCTTTCTCCTAACTTCCTTCCTCCAGTCCTTCTGGCTCAGCCCATAGAGAATGAATGTATGGAGGGTCTGACGTTGAAGATCACAGACTTCGGCCTGGCGAGGGAGTGGCACAAGACCACCAAGATGAGCACCGCCGGCACCTACGCCTGGATGGCCCCCGAGGTCATCAAGTCCTCCACCTTCTCCAAGGGCAGCGACGTCTGGAGGTGAGCGCTCGCGTGTGAAGCTCTGTTCAGAATTGTTTTCTATTACATGTGAAAGTGTGCTTAAATGGAATTTATGTTCCCATTTTAGTTAAAGGAATAGTTTGACATCTTGGGGAAACGCACTTATTCGCTGAGAGTTGCGTGAGAAGTGACCATATTTGGATGGCGGAGCAGTGACGTACAGACGGCATATATCTGGTAGCGGCAGCGACCTGTCAATCATAAGATAGCCCGCCCTGAAGCATACTCTGCTTTGTGTTTATTTGACTCTAAATGGACCATCATTTATTGAAGAAAACTTCAAAACTAGCGACTGAGAGCATAAACTCATGTTTACTGAGGTAATAAATCAAGAGAGAAGTAGTCATTTTCTCATAGACTGCTATACAACCAGAGGAGTCGCCCCCTTCTGATGGTGGGAGACAGAGCGATGGCGAGAATGATGGATCGCAGCGAGACCGAACCGCGGCCACGTGACGGCGTCTCTTCAAAGGGCTGCTCTGTGCTTTGTTGTGGGACATCTGTACTGCACACTGTCCCATTGTCTCCAGCACAGACGGACAAGGAGGCCACACACCAGAGCCAACCGCAGCCGTGTGTGTGTGTGTGTGTGTGTGTGTGTGTGTGTGTGTGTGTGTGTGTGTGTGTGTGTGTGTGTGTGTGTGTGTGTGTGTGTGTGTGTGTGTGTGTGTGTGTGTGTGTGTGTGTGTGTGTGTGTGTGTGTGTGTGTGTGTGTGAGAGAGAGACGTATCTGTGCGTGTTTGGCCACATCTTTTTTTTTTTTTACATGTGGGATGAAGCGAGCGGGGCTGTTTTTGCTCCGCAGTAGGGAACAAGATAAACAATTTACTAAAGCGGTAATACACATTCACGGCTTCGCTGCATCGTGGTTATAGCAGCTACTCTCATATGCTATGCTTTAATTTATATAATCCAGTGGATTTGGACCATTTAATCATTCTTAAACGGGTCTTCGCAGCCCCACACAGAGCCAGAGTGGAACCTATTGAACAGGCTGTTCCAGAGAACCTTTTTGAAAGCATTCTTGAGAACATCAGAAAAGGGTTCTGCTATGGTGCAAGCCACTTAAGGAATTTCCTGGTGCATTAAGGAACCCTTTTTAGTAAGAGTGTGTATTGATATTAACTACCTTAATGGGCTCAGTGTCATCATACTACCTCTCACACACGCGTCCTCTCAGTCGCCATCTCCCCCGTCCATCAACAACAAACCCACGCAAGCTCATTTTCACGGCAAATCGCAGCATAAATCTGGAAAAAAAGCACAAAAAAACCAGAGAATGTAGCAGGCGGCCCCGCTCTGACAATGAAAGGTAATCTTTGTTCTATTATTCTTTTCCCATCTGTACCCGAAGACAGCGGCCGCCTCGGGGAGCGGCGAGCAACGCTTCAGCACAGTCACAGCGTGTGGAAGTTGTAATTAAAGAACTAAAATAAAGAGGCGTCGGCCTGCGCTCTCCACTTAGCGAGCCTCCACAGTGTGTTCACTCAGGTCCAGGCAAGGGCTAATTGCCGGTGTTTGGATCCAAGTCCTGCGCCACGCTTCATCTTCTTAGGACACAGGGCTGCTCCCATTGTGTGGGCTCAAACGTCCCGTGTGTGTGTGTGTGTGTGTGTGTGTGTGTGTGTGTGTGTGTGTGTGTGTGTGTGTGTGTGTGTGTGTGTGTGTGTGTGTGTGTGTGTGTGTGTGTGTGTGTGTGTGTGTGTGTGTGTGTGTGTGTGTGTGTGTGTGTGTGACTTTTGCATGAGTGAGTTCACATTGCTTTGCAAGCACATGTTTTGCCAAGCAAAAAATTTCCATTGCAGAAATGTGTCTTGGTTCTGTTCCGTCAGCTCCATGAACGATGTGTAATGTGAAGGTATGTAGGGAGGAGAAGGAATGACCATGACATATTTAAACACCGGTGATGACCCGAGGTGGTATCTTCTATGTCACAACTTACATGAGCCAATATCCTTGTAAAAGTACCAGCATATAGAGTATTTGAATCCTCATATTTTGGCATCTATTGGTATCTATGCTGCAAATCTGTTTGTAGGCATGAAACACAAATATTGATTCAGATTTGGCACATTTCATGTATCGCAAATAAGTAAATGAACAGATAAAAAACTAATATTGTGACAGGATTGATCCAGTTTTGATTTAGATAACATTTCTTTCTACAATGAACACTTGAAATGATGATAGCACTTGCAAATCCAAAGGCAGTGCAACATGTAAGCCATACTGTTTCATTTCCACCTCTATACTCAAACTTATTTTTTTCTTTTTCCAAAATGTACCAAAACACTGGCAGTGAGGAAGAACTTGGGTAGATAATGATGAGAATACATATTAAACTAAGTTTGAATCATACCCTCTGTATAACAATGGTCTAGAAAGTAACACAGTTGTGAAATGAATATTCTTGCCTTGTATATTGATACTGCAGTGATCTGATTTAATAATTGCTGATAGTGCTATTCTGTTTGTGTTGCAACAACACAGTGTGAAGCATGTTTTCCAGGATACATCTTGTGTCTAATTTTGGTCTGAGTTTGCTGTCTCATGCCCGGTTGCCTGTGTGTCCCCCCCCCCTCCCCCCCAGCTATGGTGTTCTGCTGTGGGAGCTGCTAACAGGAGAGGCCCCCTACAAAGGGATTGACGGACTCGCCGTCGCCTACGGAGTCGCCGTCAACAAGCTCACCCTGCCCATCCCCTCCACGTGCCCCGAACCCTTCGCCCTGCTCATGTCAGGTGGGACACATGTTTGGAACTGTAATCAGAATGCACCCAGTGCACCGTTTAGGCAAATGGCTTTCAGTCCAGCGGTGTGAGAGTACTCTTGCGTGAGATCAACCGGCACGCTCTCCTCCCATTTCCCCAAAGCCGGGTCGAAATTCAGAAAACACAGTGCTAATAACGTGGCCGCGGAGAGGAAGTGTTTTGTGCTGCAAGCTCCTTGTGCAATATGTTTGTGTTCTTCCTTTGTTCAGTTTCAAGTTAAAAAGAAATGCCTTTAACAAAAAGTGGGACAGATCCTCTTCGCCCCTTGTCTTGATGTCTGCTTGTCTTTTACGGTTGTGTTTGAAAAAAAAAAAAAGAGAGATCAGTGCACAAAAGCACCGTTAGCCACCTCAGAGGATTAATTAATTATCGGATTGGTTTTTGATCTGCTTGTAATGCAGCAAATTATGCAAAACCCCCCGCAGCAAGTTAATTAAGCATAACACTTTGAATAAGTGATCAGCTTGACTCTAGATTGTGCCCACGCGAGGGCCTGAAGTATGTGTAAATAAAAACGGGAGGCGTTGCAGGATACTCATCGGACATGGGTTGTAACGATCGCATCGTAGAAAGCAATCTGACCTGATTTAAAGTCTTAAAATTGTAACAGACGCCTCTCAGTAGGGTGGTGAAATGTGCCTTTTTTTTCCAATGCAAATCTGTATGTATGTGAGTTACTTCCTTCTTTCAGGTCCCTTGATTCAAGAAAACGCTTAAAAGAAGTGAAACTGCTGGAAAAAAGTGAATTGGGTTGAATTTGATGTTTTTTCCACTCATTTTAAAGAAGCGACTCAGCACCGGACTAAATAACCCTTTATCTTTTTCCAGAGTAAACCTGCTTCATATCCATTTTGCTCTGCTTTGGTCCACTACTTCCTTATTTCTAATATTTTTCTGTTATTTGTGTGTGCTGTAGAGAGCGTAGTAGTGGTAACCCTGTATCTGAAGTGCTGCAGTAAGTGACCCGTGTGTGTGTGTGTGTGTGACAGAGTGCTGGGACCAGGACCCCCACCGCAGACCTGATTTCAGCTCCATCCTGTCCCAGCTGATGGCCCTGGAGCAGCAGGTGAAGGAAGAGATGCCGCAGGAGTCCTTCCACTCCCTGCAGGAGGACTGGAAACTGGAGATCCAGGACATGTTCGATGAACTCCGGGCTAAAGAGAAGGTAGGAGGCAGCGCTTGAGTAAAGTAACCATTTGTCCACCTCTTTTTATTCATCCATGTTGATCAAAAGATAAACCCATACAAAACTGATTTTCATCCATGTACATTTCTGCAATTTTGCCTCAAAGGAAACGCATAAAACAAACTTAATATCAAGCTATATAGTAATTTAAAGGGCCAGTGCGTTAGCTTAGAATGAGCCCTTCATATCTAGGGAGAGGGTTCTCTCCACGGAGTCCGCCATATTGCACCGCCATGTTTCTACAGTAGCTCAGAACGGACAAACCAAACACTGTCTCTAGAGAGAGCCTTTTGCGTTTTTAGGTAGCCTGAAGGCCACCGTAGTTCTCCGACATGCTTGTGAAACTGGTAACAATCGTATACTTTATAGAAGAAGTGGACGTAGTCTCAGAGCGGTCAGCCATTAGTTTGTCGCGTACCATTTTGAAACTTGGAGTTCGGTATTTTGAGTTGTCACCATCTTGTTTTTTGCATCCAGAAGTGACTCGATGAAGTACAATCGAACCCTAGGTGACCAAAATGTTACAATTAACCTTCATGAACTGTAAAAATACTGTGAAAGGATTAAAGTTGGAAGACGAAAACATGGACTACTCCCATGCTGGACAACGCTCTGGTAGCGACCTGTCAATCACAAGGTAGCCCCGCCCTAAAGCATACCCTGCTTTATGGGCTATTTGACTCTTAACCGCTAGATGCCACCAACTCCTACACACTGTACCTTTTAAAAGGTAAAGCAAGCCAAGATAGTTATAAATATCAGCTGTTCTTGATACCCTTACACAAATAAACAAAAACAGCTCATCACAGAAAGTGTGATTTTATTTTAAGAAATGTAGAGGCCCATACATACACTGCAACTTTTTAATTTGTGCTGACACCTTCAAACACAAATCTGTGGAACAGCAAATAAAATGCCAAGTTGTCAAGTTGTGAGTCCTCTTGCCATTAATTCCCCAAAAGATTTCATTGCAACCAACCCTCAGCGGCTCATTTCACACAGCAAACCTCAGTCACACGCGATTGGCATCTGCTCCAATTCAAAACACCGCCTCGTCTCCTTTCATCCGCCTGTCCCTCCTCCGCCATCAGGAGCTGCGATGCCGCGAGGAGGAGCTGAAGCGAGCGGCCCTGGAGCAGAAGTCCCACGAAGAGTTCCTGCAGCAGCGCGAGCAGCAGCTGGCCCAGTGGGAGCAGGACGTGTTTGAGCGCGAGCTCAGCCTCCTCATCCTCCACCTGAACCAGAACCAGAACCTGGAGAAACCCAACGTCAAGAAGAGGAAGGGCACCTTCAAGAAGCACAAGCTGAAGTGCAAGAATGGCGAGAATATCAGCATGCCTCAAGGTGTGTGTGTGTGTGTGTGTTTTGTTTGTTTGAACCAACGGTCTTGATGAAAAATTCCATTTCAAGGGCCATTACTGGCTCAGTCTCAGGAAGCAGCAAAAACAACAACAGGCAAAAAAAATACAAGAGAGCAGCGAGGAGGAAGCGAGGGAGAGAGTTTGTGGTGCAACTGTAATTTCGTAGCTCGGCTTTGCTGAAGGTTCCTATCAGGACAGGACTTGTGTCGGTTTAAAGGCAGATTTTTCTTTTTTTGGTAAATGTTTTTTTAAATTCGGCTGCTTCCAATTCCAATTTTGAAAACCTCAATATGTTGCCTTGCCCTGAGAACAATGTCAGACCATCATAAGACATTTAGGTGACTAAAGGTGGATCTCGGGTTTACACTGACCAACACACTCCTGTTTAATACCCATCCTCTATCATAGAGTCACACTGCCTGCTGCAGTTCACATCCAGCGTGTTTCAATGTGTGTGTCAGTGTATTTTAGGCAGAGCAAGCATGCGTAAATACATTGTGTGTGTGTGTGTGTGTGTGTTGTGGTTTGGCCTTTCCCAGCAGCAGCAGGGCGGTGATGTGGTGGGGGGTTGATGAGAGGGGAGCGTGAGCCAACCACGCCTTGTTACTTCCTGTCTATGGATACACTGCTGGCTGGCCTCGCTCAACTTTCTCGCTCTCTCCCTCTTTCCTTTTAGGTATCCCTCCCTCCCCTTTCTCTCTCTGTCTTTCCCCTCCAGCTCCCTAGCCTCTGTTTTTATTCTCCTCCTAACTATATCTGTGTGACACCCTTTCGTCTCCACCAATATTAGTATTTACTTTTCACTCTTGCACTTTTTGTTAATGCTGTGGTAAAAGACAAACAAGTGAGGCTTTGCAGTTGCATCAATATTAGCTTCTTTTGCCAGCTAGCCAGCATGCTAGTTATCGACACCATTTCACTCTGGCAACCAGCAAGTACTAGCCAATGCTGGTAGCTAATGCTATGAGTTAATTTAGAAAATTACACTTACGTTTTATTACCTCAACTGACGAATTCACGTACTCCAGTTTCTGAATTTCTCTCCTTGAATTTATAATTTGTGCAATCAATTTCGATGTCAAACCCCATAATTAATGAATCGTGATATCTCCTTTGTTTAATTAGTTAGACCTCTGCATTTAATACAACGTTCGCTTTCTGCAAGTAAAAGCGACACTGAGTCCTCTTTGATATCCTTTAAATAGATAGAAGTCAATAAGTAATTGAAAAACATGATTTAGTCATTCAAGAGCACCAATCATTGATTAAAAGGGAAGGAGTTACCTATTACCATATTTAGTACAAATTACAGATTGAGGGAAGAAAATTGATACATTGAGAGCACATTCATCAGAGGTAATTGCTCACAATTTGAGGGCATGAGTTACTAATTTCCCTCCACTAAGCAGTGACGCTCATTCTTAGCAGTGTTGCTCGCTCCTCTCAGTAAGTGCTAGCTTGCCACTGCTGCTACATGCTAGTAGTTACTGCTCGTGGCTAACTGCTCTTCAGAAAATGATCACTCATGTTGATTTAATCATTTCAAAGTTTCCCTCCTGAAACCTACTGGGCCCTGTAGCTTGTTATTAGCAGTGTTAGCAAGTAGTAGCAGTAGCATGCTGCTAGTCACAGCTAAATTACTTGCTAGGTTGAAGATGACCAGTTCTCACTCATACATACATACATACATACATAACAGGCTTAATCTGCTTAATAAGCTTTACCTAAAGAAACGGCACTTGTTACATGTATTAAACTGAATTTCCACCACCATAAAAGTCACCACAGGCTGTTCTAGAGAAATAAGGAAGCTTAAAGAAAGTGTTGCAACCTAACAAGTCGAGAATGTACGAATGTAAAGTAGAGCATGAAACCCAAACCCGTGCGTGTATTCTGTGTTGGCGTGTGCCGTCTAGGTGGTCTAACATCCGCCGCATGCGTTTGTGTGTTGCAGATTTCATCCACAAGATCACGGTGCAGGCTTCCCCGGGCCTGGAGAAGAGGCGGAACTCTCCTGATTTGGGCTCGGGCTCCTCGCCCTCCTTCGGCCCACGTTTCCGTGCCATCCAACGTGAGTGCGGTGATTCCCCCCCCCCCCCCCCCTTGGATAAACACACAGGTGCACATGTGTGTGTGTGTGTGTGCTTCCAGAGACATTCGGAAAACCGAAGAATGTGGGCGCACACAAACTCTGTTCCAACATTACTTCGCTCAGTTTCCAAATTCTCTCCTTTCATGTGCTCTCAACCACCCACTTGTCTTTTTTGTCTTCCCCTGTTGGCTCCCTCTCTCTCCCCCTCACTTCTTTACTGCGCTCTCTCTCTCTCACTCACTCTCTCTCACACACACCCTTTTCCCTTTTCCACTGTCCAAATATTATCTGACTTCCTCCCAGTGGCAGCAGCTTTTTTTTCCACCGCAGCACTGCTCTGCCCCCCCCCCCCCTGCGTGCAGTGTCCTCATTGCTGCAGCGGGGGGAGCTATTGAGCTGTATTTTCCAGGCGGAAAGACTCCACAGTTTTATATGCATGTAGTGGCTACAGTGCGGTTTACTGAATTAAAAATACGCAGGGAGGAATTCATTGCTCCAGCAGAAGGCGGTTGAGAAGGGTTGCAGCAGCGGCAGAGATTTACAATACTCTTCTGCTTGTCAGGCTCCCAGACAAACGGCCCGAGATCGTTTCCCTGCGGAGGGAAATTGTAGCCAGTGGGTCACAAGGCGTCTTAACAAAACCCAAGAGGAAACCTGTGGTGGAGCAATAGGCAGTGAAAGGGATGTCTTTCCCTCCAAGCAATTACCCAAAGGGGGTTGACATAAAAGCACAAATTGTAGTGAAACATTTATTTGTAAAAGTGGTTCGTAAATCTAAAACATCTGCCAGCTTCTTTTATTCATCAAATCGAGGGCAGATTTTTCCTCGCTAATGACTTTCCTTAATGGCTACCACTAAGCCGTGAGTGTGTCTGTCATTAAAATGTGTTTCGTGGGTATTTGTGCTTGCCCTCGCAGTCGCGAGCAGTGATATATTGCTCGGGCCTCCCTGACTTATTTGTCTAGAGAATTGCCAAATTGATTTGCATTAGTCGACGCCACAGAGTTCCATTCAACAGGATTTTTGTTCTGTTCATACAAATGAGTACAGGAGGGCACAATGAAACCCACAGAATGAACGTCTCAGAAGTAGCGTCTCTCATTGTGCCGTGTTCTGCTCAACAGAGATCACAAGAAAATGAAACTGTCCTATATTTGTCAGGGACTTTTTTTTAACTATGAGATTGTAGCAGTTAGCATTCTTAGCATGTCAGCATGCTGGCAGATGTGCTGACAGCTTATGGATATCGCTATCCTCCTTATTTATAGTCTATCTGTTGGAAGCCGGATTAGTTGTGGTTCTTGAGCTTTTCCTTTAGTCCTGTTCATCCTTCCAATACCTGTATAGAATTCTCCACATTTCTCTGTTTGTCTGATGATATAAAATGCTAACCTTTTTAAGGATGGTGGTGTTGAGTCGGTACCTCAATCGTTTTTCAAAAGATTGGGATGGAATTTGGTACAAACATGCACGGTTCCAAGGGGATGAATCATAAGGAGTTGCTGATGCCCCTGAATTTTCCTCTAGGTCAGGTTAAAAGAAAATCTTCACTCATCCAGGGAAATAGCTACGTTTTCACCTGAGGGATTGTAGCAAACTTTGGTACAGACATTAATATCCTCCTCTGGATGAGTTGTAATAACTTAAGTGATTTTGGAGCTATACCTACAGAGCTAATGACGATTCAGAATTGCTAACTGCCAGTCTCAATGCGCCCTGCCAGCAGCTCCGTCATTTCAACGTTAGAATAGGTTGACCACATATTGAGAATCAAAATGGTGACTTTCTCCCATGAGAACATGCGGAGGCTTAACAAAGTGACATATAAACCGCCTTTAGCCTGGCTCAAGATCTCACAGTAACGAGCAATATTTATTCCGCCACATGCAGACTTAATATCACCATGTGTTTGAAGAGGAACACGCTGGGAAAGATCTTGATGAAATTGCAACGCTGTCACTATCACCTGACCTCAGTGCTTGCTTTGAAAACATAGAGTGCATCAGCCAGGCCCCCAGTGTAGTAGACAGGCCAAAGAAAACAATACCACATGTCCATTCAGAGAGCATATTTACCCTTCCCCAAATCTCAAGCTGAAATGAAATGACATGAATGAGGGACGCGCCAAAACTCAGTGAAACAAAACCGGCGGTTCAAAGTTTTCCTCCCTGGTATCCGTGGTATATTCTGCTTTTGTCTCTTCTTTGGACTAACATGCCAGCTGTTATGTTGCGAAGGCTGTGATGGGATCGGTACGTTGTGGCAGGAAGTTGAGCACACACTGTACCCCGCTGTACGCGAGTCAATGTTCACGCAGCGCTCACACACTTCGCGTTAGCAGCTCGAGTCAGAGATGCGGCGCCAGCGCGTGTGTGAAGCGTGTGAAAGGCAGTTGCAATCCCAACTTTTTATTAGCACCCTGCACCTCCTCTCCCATCATTTCCCGGGGGGATTTTGGCTCCTCCTTCTCACACTTTCTGTCTGTGAACTGCTTTGGAGATTACCAGCTATGCTGTATCCATATGATGAGGTCATCTTCACACTGTTTGAGGAGTCAGTCAGGACTTAAGCTGTGCAGAAATATGAGCATTGAAGTCACATGAGTTCTTGCTGTCGAGGAGTCAATTAAAGGTCATTGTGTTGGGAGATGATTGCAGGTCTGTGTTGATTTATTGGGGAAAAATGCACACCTCATTAGGATGCAGCTAAGTAGTATGCATACTGATCACATGCATGCTGATATTCATTTCTTTCTTTCCTTTTCCTCCCTTTTTCCCCTGCAGTTAGTCCCAGTGACAACAGCAGGACGTTCGGTCTGAGCGGGGTCTGGCCCCTCGAGGCCCCTTCTCATAAACAAGCCAATGGAGACCTGAGGTCGTGCCCCCACTGGAGGCCCCAGAGCCCGAAAAGTCCCAAAAGCCCAAAAGTCCTGCGCCTTAGTCCCCAGGAAAGCAGGTACAGCAGCCCTTTTCTTTTACAAGGAAACATTTGAAAAATGTAGCATTTGATCACGCTCAACATCATTCATTACCATGCTTGAATATTTTTACATTTCTTGGCGCTTTCAGTCTGTCGATGAGGGCCAAGCTCCTGGAGTCAGACAGCAATGTGAGGGGGGAATCCAAGGATGACTTTGAGGAGTACAGGCCAACCCCTCCCCCGCCTCAGAACGGTATCTGACACTCTCCATCACCGGCTTAACCGCCAGCCGCAGATCTTCCATTAGCCACTGTTTCAACTCACACTGTCATGACTGTGAATTATGCATAAGAGCTAAATGAATAATACATGGCTTGTCTCCTTCTCCTTCTCTTTAAAACTTAAAAAACATCGGTTTTTTTCTGTCTCTGCAGGCTCCTCAGTGAAGGACAGCCTGCGGCTTCCTCTACCTCAGCGAGACTCGGCCAGCGAGGAAGGGTGTTCCTCCCCGGCTGGCTCCCCCAGGCCGGAGAGGAGATCCCACGTTAAGAGCACCCATCAGGCCCTGCTGGGCGGTGGCTCCCTCTTAGCCTCCATAGGACTAGGTCGCTGCCTGGATATTCCCCCAAGGGTGCCCCCTCGAACTAACCCCTCATCCCTAGAGAGCCGCACCCCGTCCGAACCAGAGATCTCCGCCCCTATGCCCCTCATTTCAGACCCCCCTGTGGTGGACGATCTCATCACCTTGTCCCCCTCCGAGCTGCTCCCCAGACCACTTTTGGATTTAGCTCTGCAGTACCAAGAACTGAAGCCCTTGCCCCTGACGCCGCCTCCGCCGAACCCCCGCGAGAGGAGCGGCCACCGGATGCCGCACAGTCCGCATTGCCCCAGGAACCCCCTGAAGCATGGTAAGGCCAGCCCTGAGGAATGGACCCCGAGTTCCCATTCGACTAACGGGGAGCTGGCCTGTGAGGCCTGGGAGCACAAAGCTGACCGGAGGAGGAGGTCCAGCCAAGGCCTGCACGCCTCTCAGCTAGGTCAGTCTGACACTTTCACCTTAAAGGGAAAACCACCAATTTTGCTCGTCAATGTCACTTAATTCACACATTTTTAAAATTAAATCTTCAGCAATTTGCATATCTCAAGTACCAGCTGCCCCCCCGCCCCCCCCCCCCCCCCCCCAAACTTCACTGCTAATACTTGCTAAGCAAAGCTAGCATCCAATCTCCTTTTGTTTGTGTCTCTTTCAAGCCACGGTTTTCTTTTATTGCAAAGTTGGAGATGAATGCAAAACATCCGGGGGCACAGCTGAGGTCACGCAGACAGAAAGTGCGGAATCAAAATTGCTAATAATCTATTATTGACTTCCACGGTCAGATAGTTTGACTGGAGCTGGCAGTGCCAACACTATTACACTCCAGATCCAGCTCATGTTCACATGGAGGCATGTCGAATGTATGCTTGAATGCCATGTGTAAAGGATGCATACATGACACGGGACATCCGATCACATCCAAGAGGGATTAGCATTTATTCCCTCCCGGAAATTTCATGAGAAATAGATGTTCAGTTCCCGAATGGCACGTTTATACTTTTGTTTTGATTCATACAAGTGTCACGCTAGCAGAGATGATCTGCGTACCGGTGTTCATCTACTGTACGGCACATTCACACGTCTTTCCCAGAGACTAATATGCATTTCTTAGAAGCACCGACACAGTTTAGAGCCGTAACGACGGAGGCGTGGGTATTGGTTGTTTTAAGAGCGAGTGGGCTTTACGAGGGCTTTAAGAGTGCCCTCTGGTAATGTTCCACACACTATATCTGCTCCGTTTGACTCACCAAGCCCTGAGATGTGCCCCCACCCCCCGAAAAGTGGGGTGTTCGGGCCTCCCCGGGGGTGTTTTAGCTAAACATCTTATTATGTTTATTGACTGTAATGACTCGGATGCACGGACAGGCTGCCACACGGTTGCTGGCGGTGGACGTGTGCTTGAAGGAGAGAGGATTCCTTCACAGGCGCTCTCATGTGACTCCTGATTGCTCTTTCTCGTCAGCTGAATAGCTCAGCCGCCTCGGAGAGCTGCTGTTGCTGTAAATAATGCCATTTTGCAGACGCATCGCATTTGGAAATAGCAAATGTTCACTCAAGCTGATTCATTCGGAGTTTAATGTTCTTGTCAGTGATAATTTACACTTGCTGTTGCAGCTCTGTCAACTAGTCACACAGCGCCATGTTATTCTTAATTTAGACTAATTGCATCAACGTTCTGTGCTGGTGACTGTTCCATTTGTTTTTGCAACAAGAATGTGCCACTTTCATGTTTCTGTTCGAATCAATGTCATCTCGCAGGTTTGTGTGTTTAGCAGAATACTAGAAAGCAAATGGTAATTTGCGTTTAGAGAGGAGCGCATGAAAGATCAGCAGGGCAACACCACAGCGGCGTGAGAGTTAATCTAATTTACAGGTTAACAATTGAAGCCTCCTCAAGCAAGAAAGTGAAGTAGAGGACGATGAGGATGTTCAATATGTTGGATATGCAGCCTTTCTCTGAAATTGTCTTTGTTAAAAGCGGTACCTCAAGGAGTTTTGATATAAAGGTCAGTTTAGTTGTTGGACCACTCGGACTTATTTAATGTCTTCTGTGGCTCTGGAGGAGAAATCCAAGAGAATGAACCCTGGTGTTGTAAACTGGGGGAGCTTGAAAGAGGAGATTTAACAGGCAGGGATGGTCTAATGAAAGATTCTGTTGAGTGGCATTATGGGAAATGTAGTTACCAGCATTTTAAAGCTTGAGTACTACTAGGGACTAAAAGTCACGATATATCTTGTCCTCCACTGCTTCCAACACGTCTGTTTCTTGCAAGTTTTTAAAGTGTAATACTAAATGGCTGAAGTGCCCTTTAATGTTTTTTCTCTCTGTTCCTTCCAGTTTTGGACCTGCCCTTGTGCCAAGACACACAGGACTCTGATGACAAGCCTTCAGTGTCCTTGTCTCTCCACCCTAACCCTGCCCTCTGGAGCCCCAAAACCCGCCGCCTGGAGGTCACCGTCATCACCCGGCCCCGCCCGTCCCCCATTCGCCCCCGCATTGACCCCTGGAGCTTCATCTCGGCAGGTGGCGCGTACTCAGGTGGTGGCCGCAGCTCAAACCGCTTGGACAGCAACCCTCTGGGCTACCAACCTTCCCCTACCAACCCTTTCACCAACTGTGACCCCTTCCCCTCACCGGACTGCGACCCATTCGCCCTCAAGGCTGACCCCTCGTGCGGCTCTGACACGGCTTCCCCCTTCGACCCCTTCTCGGCGCCCTTCCCCACCTCCCGTTCTGCCCCGTGCTCCACTAACGGCTCACCCACGCTGCCCTCGTTACGCAGAGCGCCCCTCAACACGGCCGACTCGCCCCTCGTCGACCTGGGCTGGGCAGCTTGGAGCAAGCCCCTGGATGGCACCAAAGAGAGGGCTCACCCCCGCAAGACACTGGGGCTCAAGCCCTTCAAGTCCCCAACGCAACTCAGAGACGATAGGTTCTAAACCTGTGCCTGTGGCAAGGCCGTGGTTTTGTGACAGCAACACAGTCCAGGACCCTTTTTACTGCTTAGCAAGGATTTGGAATCTTAAAAAAAAAAAAAAAAAAAGTACAGCCATTACTTAACCCACTGAGGGAAGTTTCCCCAATGGGAGCCCCAATCATTGCGGGTCCTTTATACGCGAGCCTGCTGCTTCGGAAAGCCAGTGAAAGGTGGTACATTGGATAGTGGGATAGCTGCCTTTCAACCAAAAGCTGGTGCCCATTTCATTCCCTCCTCTCTATCTTGGTTTCTCTATCCCTTTGGAGGAGCAGAACACAGATCACTCGTCCCATCTTCAGATTCTATCAGCCTCCCCATATCACCTGCTTTCATCTCCCCCCCTGCCTTTGAAGCATTGTGACAATGCAGAGGCGGATAAGGCGACTTGCACAGCTTCATCTGCCTCTACCTCTCTGCAAACTGAAAGCATTCAGGACAATGGGAAATTGGAGTGCCGTACTTCGTGAAGTGTTTTTTTAGCATATATCTTTTCAAGATTTCTTGAATGGTTATTCTGGTGCGTAAGGACAATGCTATGAATTTGGCTTACATTTGCAAATCAGCTTAGCATTGCTGTGGAGGAAAATGCCTTCTGCGTGTGCATGCATGTGTGCATGTATGTCTAGACTCATTGTTCAAGGAAAGCTTACTGTTTAAAAAAAATAGCATCTGCCTGTTGCATTATGGGAGAAAGCACTGGATATTCCAGGCCACTCATGAAATCCAAGTCAAATCCATGACCCAGACATTCCACTTGGAAGCAGATAAAATTCCAATCACGTTCCCCTTGAAATACCAAGAATTGGACAGATTCTTTTGGCTGGCGGGCGACACAGTACAGGAAACAGGACCGAGGGGGGGGGGGGGGGGGGGGGGGCTGCATTCCCTTCATATGCCAAAGAATGCCGCTGTGACAGTGTCAGAACTGGGACAAAGGGTAGTTGCAAATACATTGTTTTTACCAGTGCCAGATGGGTGTGGTCTGCCATGCACTGGACAGTCGCAGAGAGTATTTCAACTTAACTTTGAATGTACTTTTCTGTGGTTATCTTCTTTAATATCATCGAGGCTGTCTTATCACAACCCATCTGATGCTGTATGAAGGTTCAAATACTACAACACGTCTGTATGGAAGCTTCACTGAATACTTTATTTATTGGTACAGTCCACCAGAGTAGTAGAAGCCTCGCAAAGCCAGTCAAATGTCTCAGACCACATGATTGACATTTCTCTCCTTGACTTGATTGGACGAGCGCCTCCACAGCTGTCATTGGTTCCCTCTTCCAAACTAGGGAAGCCATTGTGGTTGTTCTGGAAATGTTAAATTACTCCCCAAATTATCCACGAAACGTTCAAACCCTACATTTTACCCTTGTGAAGTCATAAAGGAATAGTTTGACATTTTGGGGAATACACTTGTCCAGAGTGAGATGGAAAGATTGATACCTCACTTATATTGGTCCGTTCAATATGAAGCTGGAGCCAGCAGATGATTAGCCTAGCTTAGCATAAAGACTGGGAGCAAGGGGAAGCGCCTAGCCTGACTCTATCTATAAATCTACCTGGAAGCTCCTCTCTTATTAATAAATCACATGTTTCTTTAATAGGAGTGGTTTTCTGGAGTTTTGTTGTCACCAGAGAGTTGCTCGTGCTTCCAGCCAAGAAATAGAATATTCTTGTAGCTCCCAGAAAACCACAACTTTGTAGTGTTTTAAACTTTTGTTTTTTTGTTGTTGCACCGATTAAACATACAAGATATAACTTGTTGATTAGTGAGTTTGAGAGGTTGATTTTATTATATTTATGACAGAGCCAGGCTAGCTGTTTCCCCCTGTTTCATGTCTTTGTTCTAAGCTAACCGTCTAAGCGTTGGTGCATCAAAACATTCACTGATCACTCACCTACCTAGTCCGGCTCAATCAAACCTTGAGCTTGGGAGATGTAGGCTTGGCTTTGCGAGGATAGAGTAGCAGGGCTCCTAAACTCTTGTCCCTCCCAGTGTTAGAAATCCATCCCAAACCATTTTAACATCGCTATGAAAATCTTGTAGTTTCCTGTGAATAACTGTGACGTCATGTCATGATACTTCCAGGATAGATACAGCAGAGAAGTTCAACATTGAACAATAACACAGAAAGAAATTAATTGTAGCGAAAAATCTATTTTTCCACCAACAGCAGTCTCAACGGACCAGAAGGCACTCGAGCAACAACTTGCCCTTTCACTCTTGGTTCACAATCATTATCCTCACCGATCGCTCTACATACTAAATGCTCCTGGGGTTTTCCCATAAAGCATCCTGGGAAATGTACGACGTGAGGCAGGTTGAGGGAAAGTGGCTGCAGCAACAAATACTTCCTCATGAAATAACCCCTGTAATGGGTTGGACATCAAAGACGGTATCCAATTATTATTATCCAATCATTTAGTCAGCTGGTCCTCAAGCATGTGATGCAATAATTTGTGTAGGTCAAGCTTGTAAGCAACTGAAAGAGACCCACATATACATGGCTCAAAGTCGCCCTGTTACCCATGTCTTTGCCGGAGCATGACGAGGCACAAATGCTGTAGCGACTGGCTTCATCACTGACACCGTGTCATTGGAGGACAATGTCGGCTTTGTTCGGATGAAGAGTGAAAACCTTGTCTCCGAAGGGGAAGGCTTTGTGATTAGCCTAATAATCCTTCTGACTAACAGACCAGGCTGATAGTGATAATTAGCCCCTCGATAAGAGCAGAGAGCATTAACAAAACGTTCAGATATTTGGTTAATTAAATCCCCCGACGTTACGTGAATGCCCCGCGTCCTCGCAAGGTATTTTGAGTAGCTTCCTGCATCAGCTAATGTCTCGATTTAAGCCGTGCCCTTTTTTTTTTTTTTTTTTAATGCAGAAAGTTTGAAAGAAGGGTTCGGTAACCTTTCCTCACTTTTCTGTCTGTTTTTCTTCTGTTGCCCCTGGCTACTCAGCTGCTGCCCGGATAAAACCTTTCTCTACGTCCTTCACCATCAGGTGATGCCTCTTCTTACTCCTTTGCTTCCTCCTTCTCAGGAACGATTTCTTGAGGGCAGTCTGACACTGCAGAGCATTCAATTCACCAACAGCCAGGTTTCTGTCGGCGGGGGAAAAAAGGCATTTGTTCGAGGACAGAGTTTGATTAACTGAAAAGTGCTCATTTTACGGAGGCAATTGAATTTGTTTGAAATTGAAACAGGAACTTTGTTGAATATTTCTATTGCACCTTAATGCGTCTGTTCATCATCTAGAGGACATCCAAGTAATATTCGACAGCAGCAAAGAGACGCAGTGTTGCAAAGGTCTCAGTATGCGTCAAACAAACTTGGTTGCACATTGTGTCGTCCATGCACATCTAAAGGCAAAGTGTTTATGGCTGTTCCGTTGTCCAGTTGAAGATAGGGGTGAAGAGCCTTTGGTCAAAGACCAAGGGGAGACCTCCTGGTCTGAAAAGTGAAGCCAATACAGAAGTGTCTTCAACCTGCATACTTTCTAATGGCCATCAGGGGGCAACTCCTCAAGAAGAAGTCCGATTGTATAGAGTTCTATGAGAAAACGACTCTACTTCTCTCTTGATTTATTACCTCAGTAAACATGAGTTTATGGTCTCAATCTCTAGTTTCAAGTCTTCTTCAATACAGCAGGATGTTCATTTAGTAAATGATGGTCCATTTAGAGTCAAACAGACCATAAAGCAGGGGATGCTTTAGGCTGAAGGTACCTTGTGATTGACGGGTCGCTACCACAGCGTTTTCCGGTCGGGGAGTTGTCCGTGTTTCCGTCTCAGAACTTAGTAGTTTAGTGGTTCCCTCTTAAAACATAGGTGCATCTTGCTGACACGCACCTTTAATGAAAGAAAACATCCAATTCTCTGCAAACAGCAAGTATGTAATGTTCTGACACCCAAACAAAAAGAATCCACTATATTGCTTGTCAAAAGTGTTATGTTGACCTCTGATCTGATCAAAGAAGTCGCCCGTCGTCCTTCCCGTTGTGCAGAGGTTGGATGTAGAATGTGTCTCTCAGCAGTGCTCCCTACCTTCCCTCGCTCTCTTGTCCCCACCACTGACATTTTACCGACCGTGGCGAGTGATGAGCTATTGCCTCGACTCTTCCGTGTCAACGCACAAAGCCACAAGCGCTATCTTGCGATTGCCATTCGGCTTGGATGGCTGTTATTGTCAACAGAGCTCTGTGAGGAGAAGTGATGCACGAAGGGAATTGAGATGATGGAAACGTCTGGCAGATTATTTCTGTCACAAATTCTGTGTGCGTGTCAAGTATCCACTTCAACCTGCCACTCATGTCTTGCTGTATTTTTACTCGGTGCCAGACTTTAATTTTCCATCAGACCTTGATGTTGAGAAGTGTTGCCTGATGTTCTCCATCTAGCTTGAGCACATCCAGTAATTTATCATGAAATGTCAGGAGTCACTGTGCTTTCTACGTATGATTAATTTAAGATCTAGTCAGAGTGGGTTTCCTCCTGGAAGTGGTTCATTTGAAGTGGGGAAACTTTCCTGCTGCTGCATAGAAAGATGTTGGAGTACTTCAAATGTATTCATATAAAACATGAATCTGACAGAACTCTAGTTTTGATAGCTGATGAATTGAGTGGGACACATTTTTAAAGTAGTCTTTTGTGGACATGGACGTCCGATATTTGGTCTTTGGCTGTCAGATTGAGGAAGCGTAGCTGCCACTCCTCTTCCCGAGCTGACAGAAAGTGCTGATGAGTTGTTTGTGACGCTCTGCACTTCCAGGCATCGCCCCAATCCGTCATTGCAAATCAGCGCCCCGGAGCACCGACTGACAGGGGACAATGGAAGTGAATTCTCTGCAGGAGGGAACGATATCTGGCCACCGGTGATCTGTTCAGCCCCGCAGTGGCGCCGAGCAGACATGATTTGACGATCTTAATTCAAAGTTCAAGCTCAGGCCATTGCCCCTTAATCAGTAATGGTCAATACATTACATGAATAGAAGCTAATGAGATGGCACAATGGTGGAGCCCAAGGCCGTGACCCTCATCACGCCGAGAGGCTGCTCGTGATGCGTTCGAGAATTTCAGAGCTGAAAAATCTGAGCCATTATCCAGAGGAAAAAAACAATGTTACGCGTTAGTAGCGATTTGCTGGCTTTGTGAAGGGTAACGGTAGAACCCATTGCCTCATGCAACCATCCGTCTCACTTAAAGCTTCATTTGGTTTTATGATCAGTGGATATGTTTACGTGCATACTAATTATTTCACTTACCCATATTAAGCCACGGACTCAAATGAAATCCCCTCGACTAGTTTGAACGCTTGAGTTCTGTCCCGGTGAATCAGAAGTCGCAGAGCACAGTGTGCGTGTGAACTCACCCGTCGTGAGCGTTTGACTTCAGAGAAGTCAAGTCAGAAGGGGAATGTACTTTCCTAAATTGCTGCGGCTCCGGTTGAGTCATGTTTTCTCTCCTTCACGGTTACTGAGGAAACTGGAGGACGGAGGGAAAAACGGCGTCTGAACACGTGTCATGTTTATTTCATTGATGGAATCTTTCCGCGGCCGGGTCAGCGGAGAGTAAATTCTGAAACGGCAAAAGAGATGGCCTGGCATTTCCAGCGGCTTTCACCCCATTTCCCCCTGTGCTGCCATTGCTTGCTTGTGTTCAATTGAAGGGAGGTTACAAATCTAACTTGGTCATCGGCCTCGTTTCGGTCGTCTCCCAGCCAGCCGTCAGCGCCAGAGACACATCGTCGGTCTCTCTGGCTCATATTAAGTGAAACACCTGCCCGGGCCTTTGTTTGACATTAACGGGCCGAGACCAAGTGAGACCAGTAGGGATGTGGACTAAAGCCATGTCTGCGAGAGGCGTTGGCAGGTGCGTCAGCTAATGCTTGGTCTCTCAAAGTGTCAACATTTTTCCTCATTCTTCTCAGTCTGTGCGTCCAAAGTCACCATCTGTTGTCCCTGTTTTTTTCTTTCTGTAACAACAAGAAACCCAATGAATGAGCCACAAAAGAAGCCCCAATTTGCTTCAAAGACCAAGGCTGCTGCTTTCTTTCGCTAAATAAACATGGGGTTTTTATCTATGAGGTTATTAAGTCCAAGGCCCCCCCCCCTCCACTCGACAGCCCCGTGGTCGTGATTATTGTTCTGCCGAGCTATTGACACTCAATTACCTGGTGGTCTTTCTGGAATAGAAGCCGTTCAATCTGTAAATATCTGTTCCTCCAGTGTTGAATGGGCTGTAAACCAATTGGTCGAGTAAACAGCCCTTGTGTCTCAATTATAGAGGCAGCGGATGATTTATTGTCGTGTCCTCAACATTGCTTGCAGATGAAAGAACTGATTATATTCTACTATCGTACTATGTCAAGCTACGTGTCAGGGTGCATAAGCTACTTCTACGAGTACCTATTTGGCGTCCTTGAAGCTTGGTGATGTATTTATTACATCTTCAGCAATGTTTTTCACCTGCCTCGCATCATTTCTTTCCATATCAAACTTATTATTAACGATTATTCGAGACTAAACAATGATAGGCGTGTGTAAAGTCACAAATGAAGTGAGCGGAAAGCAAGTGTAGTCCAAATGTCCAATGTTGTATGCAATTGGTGTTGAAAAGCGCGATACGCAGGATGATGGTCCTGGTTCAGGTCGGTGACTTGATTAATGTCTTCATAAATATGTCGATATAATTCGGGCTACCATATTTTAATGAGGCTTGAGGATATTAAACAGCAGGTGGTCTCTTTCAGGTGCTCAAGCTCTGGCTTGAATAACTCTAAATGATCCACAGAGGGAATTAAAAAAAAACCCACGACCTGCTGGACAAATCTCTTCCACTAACGGCATCACAGTACTGTAGAAGGCTTTTCCTTCCAACAGCTTCCTACCAGCCAGCTAAGGACATTTACAGATCTTAATATGCGGGGGGGGGGGGTTTAAGCAGATATTTATAAATGGCCATCTTTCTACACACTGGATCAAAACTATTTCTCTGGAGATGGCCATGGACGCGGTCTACGTTAGGATGACGGAGCTGATTGCTTCATATGAACACGTTGTATAGGTTTTCACTGGAGTATTTAAGATGTCGCGTATGGGTGCTTCACGTGAGGCGGGTTCACTTTACATTCCAGTTCTTCAATTCGACCAAAGTCTGCATCAAAACGATTCCTCTACAAGCCCCCCATCATTTGCGTGTAGCAGAACATTGAAGAGAAATGCCTGGTGGAGCTTGAAATCCGGTTCTTCGTGTACATTGCAACAAAACCCCAAACTTAAATCACAGCCGAATGTCTCCTTGAGGCACCCATACTGAATTTGTATGTGCATAAAACTGCTAGACAGAGATGAGGATTGTGCCCCTTCAGTGGTAGACAAAGTTGACCTCCTCTGTCTGTGTATCTATTTGCTTTTATTGTAATTGTTCCAGATTCATTTCCATGTCTGTTCTGTGTCTCATTACAGCCTAGGCCGTGTGATAACACAACTGTTGCATTGCCCTGGCAGACGTTTTCACATCTCTCTCAGAACTGCCTCTGCTCATGAGAGTTTGAGGTTTGGCGTTCGTCGGGGCTTTGAAGATGTGTTTTTGTTGCATTTTTGTGAAATCTCGCACTGGGCTGGGCCTAATCAACTGTTGTTATTGTTGTGCGTCAAGAGGACTATTTCTGTATACAATATGTGAAAATGTTTTTATTTCTCTTGACTATTATAATGGGTTTTAACCTGTGGAAAAAAAACAAAAGGAAAAAGCTCAAAAAGAGATGAGACCAAATAAAATGTAACACTCCTAAATTGTTTGACTTTATTCACATCTTAGAGGAAAAGGTGGAACAAAAGACTGCTCAGTTGTTCCTTTAGCGATCTCACTCAACCATAAAACTTCCAGGGGAATTGTTTATTTGTTTTACAAGTGAGGTTAATTAATTGTATTGGTGTCATTGTTATATTTGTTAATTGTCATTTTCATCCACCTTGTGGACGCACTGTCAGCTATGGAAGCCCGGAGAGGACATGCATGTAATATCTCTTTTACATGTCATTAATACATGATTTCAACACAAGTATTATTCTGTGATCATGAGGATGTTATGACACAATTATTATTTTGTCATTTCTTTGGGTCTTTATTTGGTTTTAACACGATCACAAAAAACCGAGGTCTATTTATAGCTGTTCTGGAGCCTCATTTCACATGATCTTCATCAGCTTTCCAAGAAACAATTTAACGACAAATATGAACTAGAAACAGTACAGTTCTTAATTAAGGATTCATTCTCTGTGGACGGCGGTAATCCATCTGGTTTGTCAAAATACTTATTTTCGGATTGGAATAACTCAAAAATCCCTTTATTCTCACAAAACTTGCTAGAAAAATCTCCCTGGTCGTATCCCGTCCTGCTTTCCGTGGTCACGATGTGAGCATTTGCCTACAGTGGGCAGCTCCGGTTAATATTCACTCTAAAACCATCTCAATCCTGCCACAGAAGTGGAAGGAAATATTCTGTTATCATATTACACCATCTCCTCATATCATTTACGGTCCATAAAATGGAATGAAGACTACCATGGTTCAGTGGACACGACGGCTCTGTGTATATGTGTGCGCAGCTTCCATTTCTGTACTGTAACTGTGAGCGGAGACGTCAGCGGTGAGATCTGCTGCTTTACAGCGACATGGCAGGTGAAGACAAACATTCCAAACCAGTAGATGACACGCATAGCTGTCAGACATACCCAGCTAGTTATTTCAATACTTTCAGATATCACCAAACAAACAAATCCGAGGCGAATCTCGGCTTCGGCAAGCTGAGCCTGTTGCTTATGTTCATTTATCCTACTTGGACAGCAAAGGCTCACAAACGGACCGCTAAAACAAAAAAGCAAGTCAATGCAGTCGGACTTATTATCTGTATTTGTCTACTATTGTCTGGAGATATACATCAATGTCCAGGACCTTCTCCGACAGCAAACAATCTCAATGTTGGGAGTGACACCGTGGGACGCACAGAGGAACGCAACGCCGATAACTTCCAGGTATGTGTGGATACTGCGGGAGGTGCAAAATTCGAAATACATCCCGTGCCTAATTCCCCTTCGTACCTCTGTTCGAGCGTGGAGGCCCAAGGAGGGGCCAGACGAGGGGCCGGCAGAGAGACCAGCGTTCCGGACCAGGCCACGGATAGGGACGAGCGGAGGGTGTCCAACTCCGTAGCCGCTGGAACTTGCTTGATTCGGGTCGACGAAGATGGTGGCACTGACAAACTACATCTGTCCAACTCCACGGTTGTCGACGATCGGTTCTCCGTTCTGTCCGGGACTACCACCGGAGGTCGCTTCCACGTCGCGCACCTCGGCTCTACTCGGCTGGGGGGTAACGGCGGGCTGGGTGAGTCCTGTTCCACTGCCCCGATGTCGCGCTGCAGGCTGAATGATCGCGACGCTGCAACAAGACCCGCTGCGCGCAAAAGTCTAAACCCAGCGATTCTGAAACTCAGAAAACACAGTTTTCTCCGTACAGTAAACCATGCTAAAATAATTTGGGACACTCACGCCAAACCCAAAGGACTTTTCGGAGGACATCTGAATATCCGCAGTCTCATCCCCAAAAGTGATCAAATAAAACATCTACTTGAGCATTCTAATTTGCACTATTTATGCCTCTCTGAGACCTGGCTACATAGTAACTCCCCCCCGGCTGCTGTTAACATATCTGGATATAATGTATTTAGAAAGGATAGATCCGAAAATAGGTATGGAGGAATAATGTTTTACATCAAAGATACCATTCAATGTAATCAGATTCATTTACCATGTGAAAACGATCTTGAATGTATTGGTTTGAATGTGATATTGTCTCCCCAAATGTCTCTCACCCTTATTGGAATCTATCGTCCACCCACTGCCAAAAGCATTTTCTTTGAGCAAATTCAATCTATGCTAAAAGGATGTAATCTCGAAAAGGAGGTCATAATAATGGGTGATTTCAACATCAACTGGGAGAACAAATCCGTCAGGAAACCCTTAAAGCAGGTTGTTGATGCTTTTGATTTAACTCAGCTGATCAAAGGCCCTACTAGGATCACCTCCACAACCCAGTCACAGATTGATCTTGTATTCAGTAATAAACCAGAAAGGATCACTAAATCATTCAACATGGTGACAGGTCTCTCTGATCACAATCTGACACTCATAGCCCGGAAACTCACTAAACACCGTTTTAATTTTACCACAAACAGAAAGCCACAGCGTCCCAGAATACCTAGGGGTAACATCACTGAATTTGAGAACACTATCAAAGAGATTAATTGGATATATAATCTGAAAAATCTTAATGTTGAGGAAGACAGTCAGGTCATGATCTCCACCATCCAGTCCATAAAAGGTAGATTCCAGAAGGTCTCAAAACCAAAACATGGGCAAAAAACATCTCTGCCATGGATAAAGGGTGACATCTGGAAGATCATGAAAGAACGGGATAGGGCACTTAAATCAGCCCTCAGTTCCAAACTAACTGTTGATAGACACAGATTTGTTATGCTTAGAAACAAGGTCACAAAAGAAATCAGGAAGGCAAAAGCTAACTTTTTTATCCAAATATTAACTGAAGCAAAGGGCAACCCTAAAATAATTTGGAAAAATATTAAGCTGCTGGCAGGGAAAACTGGTGACAACTCAGAAGATCAAATCCAGGTTAACTTAAATGGCAACTTAACACGTGACCAGCAGGAGATCGCCACCGCCTTTAATTCTTACTTTGTAGATACCGTTAAGTCTCTCACACAGAATGCAAACAATGGGCCCACCATTCTCCCCTCCACAGACTTTACTCAACCAGTCTTCAGCCTAAGACCCATTTCTGAAACTGATGTGCTGAAGGTGATAGATTCACTTAGAAACTCTAAAGCCTTAGATGTATTCGGACTAGACACCATGTTTCTTAAGAATATGAAGGAGTCACTGTTATATCCCATCACTAAATTAGTTAATCTGTCTTTTGAACAGAATGCTTTCCCTAGGGTCTGGAAGCCAGCTATAATTACACCCATCTTTAAGGCAGGTGATAGAACCCATGTAAATAACTACAGGCCAATAAGCATTCTCCCCGCTTTCTCTAAGGTAGCCGAGAGGTGTGTAGCACAACAAGTAATTGCTCACCTCAATAGCAGTCCCTTCAGACTCCACCCCATGCAGTTTGGCTTTAGAGCCCAGCATTCTACTGCAACAGCCAACTGCTTCTTTACAGAACAGGTTAAAGCCAAGCTAGATAAAGGGGGAGTGGTGGGAGCAGTGTTTCTAGACCTAAAGAAAGCCTTCGATACAGTAAATCATTCCATATTAATTACAAAATTGGCCAAATTTAATTTTTCTCCTGACACCCTATGCTGGTTCAAATCCTACCTGGACAATAGAACGCAGTGTGTACAGATCAACGGTGTTTCATCCCCCATCCTCAATTACAGTGTCGGTGTTCCACAGGGCTCTGTGCTAGGTCCTCTTCTTTTCAGCATGTACATTAATGATCTGCCATCAGTATGTGCACGGGTGGATATACAGATGTACGCTGACGACACAGTCATTTTTGTACATGCACCCAACATCAAACAGGCAGCAGACAAACTCACTGAAGAAATGGTCCATGTCACTAAGTGGCTGTCAGACTCTTGCTTACATCTCAATGTGAAAAAAACAGTCTGCATGTTTTTCTCAAAGAGGGTGAATAATATTACAACAGAGCATCCTGTGTACATATCTGGTGAACAGCTTCAGGTGGTCCCTAACTACAAATATCTGGGGATCATTCTTGACTCCACACTCACATACAAAAAACAAGTGAAGCATGTAATGGCAAAAGTCAAGTTTAGTCTACATAATTTCAGATACATACGCAACAACCTCACAACTGAAGCTGCTAAACTGTACTTTCATGCAATGATCCTCCCTCATATCACTTACTGTCTAACCACCTGGTCACACACTCACAACACAACCCTGAAGCCCCTACAGTCCGTCTATAAGCAGGCTATCAAGGTACTTGACATCAAGCCCAGACACTACCACATTTGCAACATCTTGCCCAAATACCATCTTCTGTGTTGGGATAGTCTTGTCAAATTCCATAACAGCTGCTTAACCTTTAAAATTCTTAATGGCCTTGCACCTCCCCCGTTGAGCACTTTCATAACACAAAAGACCAATAGCAGACTAACCAGAGCAACAGCTCGCAGGAGAAGCAAGTTTAGCCAGCTATCATACTCTGTCACAGCTTCCGTCACCTGGAACACTCTCCCATCACACATAAGACAGAGCACCACATACAGGTTCTTCACACACAACCTCAAAGCCTGGCTCATTAACAACCAGGTGTGTCAGCACTAACAGTCTCATGCCTGCCATGTCCGTATGTAGCCTGCCTGTCTGTCTGTCTGCCTGTCTGCCTGTCTGCCTGTCTGCCTGTCTGTCTGTCTGCCTGCCTGCCTGCTTGTCTGTCATGTTTGATCCTGTGTCTGCAGGATTGTATTGCACAGCTCTGTTTGCTTGTTTTTGTGTTGTTGTCTTTTTAAACAGTTTTTAAATGTTTAAATGTTTTTAGCGGCTTTTAACACCGTGCCCAGGGACAACGGTTGAAAATTAGCTTTTTTAGCTAACACTGTCACATTTACAGTCATGTTTTTATTAATGTGTGCTGTCGATTAATGTGAACTGTCCCTGTACAAATAAAATCTTAATATAATATAAGACTGAGTGAGGACAGCGCTTGTGTGTTTTTTCTGAAACAACACAACTCTGTCCGAACTCTGTTGTGCACTCTTATGTCCACGGGCTAGATGCACAAACCTCTGTGTAGACTTACACCTAAAACTATGTGTAGGCCAATGCAGAAAGACAGAAATATGCATACGCAGTCTTTCTCTCACATTCGTTATTGTGGAGCCTCATTTCTACTCCCACAGTTATGTCCATATATACTGTATGTCCATTAAAAACAAAATCAGCTGCAGTCCAAAATAGTGAGGACCACTTCAACTCATCTCTGCAGCATCTCATCGTTAACTATGGTGCACATGGAGAGCACTGACCAGCCTACACCAGGCTGCAAGGGGGCGCTCGAGCTTCCACCAAGACGGTCCAACATGTAATATAACAAATAGAAAATAATAAGTCCACTATTTGTAAAAATAGACTTCTCATTGGAGTCAAAAGTTAGAGAGTTTAACTCGTTCATGCCATATCAGGATGCTCTCCCGGACTTATTCACACTGTTGTGTATCTCTTAGACATTGCTGATGTTTTACTGCTTTACTTCGGCCAAAGACGCACCTGAGGAACAAGAGTGGTGACGAGAACGAGGATCAGCCACCAGGCTCCGCTGGCCACCAGCTCCACCGCGACTAAAGAAGTGGACGTTGAGGCTGTGACGGTCTTCTTCTGTGACGGGTGAGTAACGTCACGCATTTCTTTAAACTGACTATTAGCTGTCAATTAATGACCTTATTGTTTTGACTATGTGTCATCGTCAATGTGTATGCCAGCTCATGTCATATGGCTTCATATAGCGTCTTACTTTCTTACATTAATGCCATTCTTTCAAGCATTTGTTCTCTGGCCGCCACAAATACATCTATGTTTGGTAAACACTGCTAGTGTCCCCGTTTGCTCTTGCAAAATCATTTGGGGATTGTTGATAGATCAGAATTGCTACTTTTAGTCCCGAGCCTGGCTTTAAAGCAAATTTCAAACCGTGGAATAACAATTTCAGGGCCCTGTCACGTGATGCCATTGGGCCCATAAAGACATTTTCCCATCGACTTACGTTGGGAAAGGACCTTATACAATTCACCGGATAATATGATTTTATGAGGCAAAGCAACTTCCCAGGACAAAAACTTAAATAGCCCCTATTTAAATCATTATGTCCTCCTGATGATGCACTCATAGCCGAATCAGACTTATTTTCCCTCATCTGTGAATGAGCCTGAGACCAAGGCTGGGCTGAGGGCTGGCATATTCTCAAACAGGCCTCAAAGGAAATAACGTAACAGGGACCAATCTCTGTTCACCAGCAAAATGATTTTATTGTAAATGAAATATTTGTACTCATAACTTTTTTCTATGTATCAATTAGTGTTCTACCTGCTATGTTAGACTGTTATGCCAAGGTTGGTGGGATCAAAAACACATTTTTTGTCTTTTAATATTTTATATAGATTACAACATTCTGCTTTTTATATTCAATATGGGTATATTCATTCTAGAGTATGTAAAACTTGACATTCATTTTTTTTTTTCCCCCTCATTAAATATAATCCATAAAATGTCCTATTCCATTTATTCTATTTAAACAGAATATATTACACTCAACATGAATATCATAAGTCTCATTTATTTAAGTAGACCAAATAAAAAAGGGAAAAAACAACAACTAAGTGCTCAGAGTGACGGCGCTGCAGAGACACACCGCTGTGCTTTACAGACTTTCATCCACTGTGTCCATGGCAACGAGAGCCTTGCGCCGGGGTAGAGGAGGGTCAGGCGTTGCAGAGTCTCTCCATCACGTCCTCGCTGACGCTGCTGTGAAGTGTGCAGTGAGAATGCACCTCAGATGAGGTGGAGTAGAAATAGAAGGTGGCATGAATCGAAAAGACCACATTTGTACTTAAGTACTTCGTTACATTCCACCGCTGGTGGACAGTATGTTCATAACTAATCCGTAGTCGTGTGATATCTTTTTCACGTTTACTGTACAATGCTGTAGTAATCAATGATTCTACCAAGGCAACAGCCTATCCTCTCTGTGGATTGAGCGGCCAAATAATGTTTTCTTTAAGTGATACATTTTCTTTTTAATAAGATGTGAGAAAATAGTGCAAATCACAGTCCTCTAATATCAGTCGCTGGCCCTAAATTGGAAAAAAGAATCTGTTTCAAAAATGACTGCTGTGAAATGACTAAAGTGAGCTGAAACAGTCCTTTCATACTTGTTTTTGTATTTCTATATTCGAGCTGTCACTTTTATTTCTCAGGCTGTCTGCGCTCACATTTATTCAGTGACGCCTGAGAAAATAATTTTATGCAGGTAATTCTCGGGAGGTGAAAAACTCGTTCTCACATCAGCAAGCCCGTGTTAAATATGAACCCAAATGAAAAGGTTCTAATTAGGCCCAGAAACAGTTTTAAATGCCACTTTTCTGCACTGAAAATGGCAAAATTAACATCCATGTCATAGTTTGTGTCCAACTGAGGAGCTTTCTCTGGAGAAGTAAACTGATATGGAAATCGCTCTTTAGGGGGTCGAATAAGCCATTTCAGCAAGAGCTTCTAGAAAGCAATGATTTTTGATGTCCTATACTTAACAGTCAGTTCACTAAAGTCTCCATATTTGCGTTTATTGTTTTTGAACAATAAATGATACTAGTTATGATACATACAGTACATCTTTAATATAATGCTGTTGTGGGCTGTCAGAGGTATTTCAAATATATATTTCTCAGACATGTATCTCCCCAAGTCGTTGTCTACAGTCGCGAGGAACAGATGCATGTAATTGTCTAAACCGCGCTGGGCACACAACACAGCGGTGCTCACTGGTGTTGAACAGGTCACATCAAATTTTACAAGCGGAAAATCGTGGAGACCACGATGCTGCTGAGACACAAATGTCTCCCAAAGGAACCGTGAAGTAGCTACACTTCTGGTTGAGTGGGCTCGTATCCCCGTAGGAACTGAGAACCACTGTTGCGCTTAAGCATGGGAACCGACATCAACCGGCCAATGTGCCGAACGCTGCTGAGAAAGCAGATGAAAAGCTGAGGAGGACACTTCCTTAGAGGCTGAGTACGAGTTACATTAAGACACCACGCCCTAACTGGACAAAGGGTGAGCAACTCCTCCCGCTCTGGCTGCGAGGACGAAGAGGGCTCAAACCGACCCGCCTCCAGGAGCTGACACGTCAAGAGTATCTGTAGTTTTTGAGCTGCTCTAAACCCCTGTGTGAAGGCCGGGGAATGGCTTGCTGCAAGTGTGTTGGGCAGTTTCCCTCATAGTAACAGAGCGCTCATCCTTGTCCAGCACATCTTGAGAACCCGGGTTTGAAAGACATGAAAAAGGCATTAATGGCAAATTCATTGGTTCATTTTTTAATGCAATCTGGCAAAGAAGTCTGCGCCAACCACACTTGTCTTTGACATGAGACGGCTGACGACAGCCGCCTCCCCCGCCTCACATGTCCGTTGCGAATGAGCTGACAAAGCGGAATCAATAGGACCCTTGGAATCCTGATCCGCACGTGCAGTAGCATTAAACGAGCGCAAAATCAGCCGGTTGGTTTTTAGCACAGTCTTTCCCTAGCGCTGTCCATGATGCTATTGCCTGTTCCACTGGTAGCATGTTCCCAGGTCCAGCTTCCCCTTGATAACAGGCATTAGCCAACCATCCGCAGCCTGCATTGAATTGAGGCTTTTGAGATGTTTTTATTCCACGCGGTCCTCAGCATTGAAGCATAATCATCTGCCACTGGAATGCAAAGTTAGGAATTAGTCTGAGACACCTCCCAAAGGGACCGGGTCAGACATGGGGGGCTACACTAAGTACTCAAGTATTAATAAGATTAAGCATGTCTCACACTTTAGATTCCACTTCTGCAGTATCTGAATGAGGATCCCCAGTGGCTTCCCTCTCCTGATTGATGTACACTATCAAACAGGAGCAAAAAGAGACAAGATATCAGCATCATCCGGGGCATTTGGGCCGTGGCTAAGGAATGCATTCCTGGCCGGGGGGTTAGGGATGACGAATAGGAGGAACGACGAGCCTCATACCTGTCCATCCTCTGAGATAAACTCTGAAGAGCGGTGAGAATCTGATGCTGGGTGTCTGAGCTGCAACTCTTTGCCGATGGAGCAGGAGCTGGGCATTTAGCAGCTTTAAGCACCTCACCACGGCTTGGTTTGTCGGGGGAATCATGATAACGGTCACACAAACGCTTGCGAGAGCCGCTTATGACCAGGCCTCTTTGGAGTCCCTCCTCTGTGAATACTGTGAAGCCAGTTGCAAAACTGGCAACTGGCTAATAAAGAAAACAATGCAAAGATGACGAGCCAGAAGTCGAGCCCGCTTTTATAATGCTTAAAGCTCCGCCTCCTGGGGTCATGGCCATGACTTTGTTTACTTAAGGTCCCGAGGGAGGAACGAAGATCATCATTCTATTGAGACCGTAGTGACGGTCAGAGTGAGGTCGAAACAGATATAAATGTTCCCAGTGCAGTAATAATGGAAAACCAAGACATCTCAAGCCAAGGGTAACAGAGCTCCCTTTCCAGCAATATTGTTACGAAACTCAGGAAAGACCAAATGTAAGTCATTCAGCCAATAGATGAATGTGTTGTCTGCTATACTGTATACATCTGTGTTAATTTGAATGTTAATGTCACATTAAAATCCAAAATATCACCACAGTAAAGCAGTTAGCTGTGCTCTGATTGTAAAAAGACAAATCTCTCCCTACATGCGTTCATTAGGCTGAGGAGGATATCCATTCACTTATGTTTGTGCACGTGTAACCACCAGAGGGCAATGTGTAAGTGCACAGCGTGGGACTTTGTGCACTAATCTATTCTGTTAGTTATCACTGTTTTGCTGCTGTGGTTTCCCGCCTCACACCGGCTGAACTGCTCGTCCGCGGTGCATCGGGTCAGAGGTTGGCCGTGCGTTTCCTTTTCCTCACTCATCTGGAGGCTCTTTGATGAGCTGCTGAGAGAAACTGCTTTCGCACTGCGGGGCTGACTAACAATGTTTTTAGAGAGGCCGGGTCCTCCCACCCACCGCAGAGAGCTGCACATAACGGAGGGCTGATTGACAGATTGAGATCATGGAAATTACCCATAACGGGGTATCAAGGCGAGAAAAATGTTTTGAATCCAAGTATTTTATTCTGTATTATTAAGGCTTTGGTAAAGGCGCACATACTTCAGACATTCTGAGGTGGGGATCTTTCCTCTTACTCATCAAAGATTCAGTTTCCAATTCATGTCAACATGCTTCACAAATTGGCCCACTGTTCTTGAGCCTGTATCGTTACATGAAAAAATCCATCCTCTCGCTTGACTTCACAACTAAGCCGCAGCAACAGGAGCATGTCCGAGATAGGACTGTGAAGTGCACGCCAGCAGTGCACAAACAATTACACAACGCCGCCACAAAAGCTGCATGTTTTGTGGCGACCGATAAGAGAGCCCTGAATAAATGTGCCTGCATGCATGAAAGACTTGAGAGGGAGAAGTGTTTGCGGGGTAAATATTGCGGTTGGCCTTCGTGCATGTGTACAAAACAATTACATGCTTCATTGTTGTGACAAAAACGGTCCGAGACAGCAGCTATTTGCTGTTAATTTAGCTTGAGAAGTCCCCATCAGTGTGTGTGTGGTTGGGGGGGATCAATCGTATTGGTTACTGTATGTCAGCAGGATGCTGGCTGTGAAAGACACGAGTAGCTCTAATGTAGCTTTATAGGCTGACGGATACAAATGACTGGACCACACTGGGCACTAGGTTTGGTCTAATAGTGGATCCATTTTGGATAATCAGATCTTTAGGTTAGTTTACTGATGTATGTGGGTTTTGTCAGCCAATTCAACAACTGCAGCAGCAGCACGATTATCAAGACAAGATAATTCCACTGTAATTGACCCTACCCTAAGCCCCGCCCCCTGGTACTACTCCGTCAAAGCTACCACAGAGCCCACACTGTAACTAACTGCACTCCCTGAATAAATATGATCAATGAGAACAGAAAAAGGTCTTGTCACCCGGTGATCGAGATGGAAGTCAATGAATTTAAGGAACGGCACTGTAAAGCCGGGTAGGTCCTTATTCACTGTTACAATCATTAAAGAGCAAAAGCACCATGTGTAGACATTTAGTGTACCTTCAGCAGCTAGCGTAGCATAGGAATGCTAGCACCAGTAATGACTATGTTGAAAGGTTATTTATCTCACCTGCTTTCCGCAGGATCGCAAGTGTCCTCAGCTTTTCACATGTCCGTGCATATCCAACAGTTTTCTTCCTACGCGGACGCATGGATGGAGAAAATGGAGAACTTTGAGGAGCTTTGAGCCGGTTTGCTGCAAAGAGAAGACTGTCCATGCGTAAAGTATTAGCCTCCCAAGGCTTTAGTTTTCAGAACTCGGAGCTCGAGGGAATTACTTCAAATGTCTTCAAATGTTTCTTTTGACTTTAATTGATCATCAAAATAAAAAAACAAAAAAATCGCTGTCAATCAATGAAAAGTTGCTTGATGAATCAACTAATCCTTTTCGTTTCAATCAGCAAGAGAAAACGCGAAAATACTTCGGACGTGTCTTATATTCTGCAATACTCTTGTAATGCTGTCTGTGATAATCCAGAATAGGTTCATGCTAATTTATCAGCTGGGCTTTAATTTGAGCCTTTAGAGTGATAAACATCGATCGGTTATGAAATTTAAAAGCAGAAAAGACAGATGATGGTAGAAGACAAAGAGAATAAATGATTTCTTCCAGTACCCAAAAGAACAAAACTGGTAAAAACGAGGGCTAAGACATTGTCACCTGCAGTAAGCTGTACTGCTGCAGAGGGCTGATGGTGCAGTTTATTTATTGTCTCTGAGACTCTGTCCCTGGGCATTTGAGAGTCCATGTTGTGATTCATGACCAGCAGTGGTGCAATTGAGCATTTTAAGAGGAGCCAGGGGTATATGGTACAGCGTGAGCCTTAATAAATGGTCTTCTTAAGAGCCATTCATAGCCTGTCCTGAGCAAGGGGAAATGATGACGGATCGGTTTTCTTTGCTGTGCCTCATTTCTTATCCAAATGAAATCCGGGGAGTCCATTCATCCCGCTTAGGAGATAATAAATTGGTTGAGTTGTCGCCTGTATATAGACCTCAGGAGATGATGTGCTTACTGTGTGCTGGTGTTCTTTACAGTAACTCCTCCTCCTCCTCATTGTTGTGTCCTCTTTTTATATTCAAGCATCACTTTAGAGTAGTTTACAATAACTTGGTCACTTCTTCTGCTGTTCACATAAATGAATGCATAATACAATAAATAACCCACTACAGCCAATACTGTCCTAACTCACCCATATTACAATCAAAAACCTATGATTACCTTTAATCACAGGAGTATTGGTTTCATCAGCTCTACTCTATCATTCATACATTTTCTATGCCTGCGTACCTGCTCACTGCTTCAGGGAGCTGGATCATATCCCAGCTTCTATTTGGCAAGTCTGCTAGAATCAGTACAAGCACTTGTTATTGGAAAGCTTCACCAGGGCCAGTACCTCGATGTACAAATACAGTGACTGACACACCTGTGTTGTGAATTGCGGCAGAGACACAAATTCACTATTTATAGTCACTGTTGGCAGAAATTAAGTTAAGTGGAAAGTTAAAATCTTGCAGATTTGAATGACGCAGCTTTCACACCTTCAGGTGTTGTAGCCTGTGAGTCTTGTGAGATGTGTTTACATCTGAAGGTGATGATCAAATGTTGGAGTAAATGAGATCCCAGTGTGATGCTGCCTTCACAAACGACAGACGGGTACAACAAGAAAGACAGCAGGTGTAGCAGTCCTTCTGTCGTGTCGTGTTTTAGTAATATTGACAACAATAAATCATGTCACTTTGGTTGGACTAAAGCGTGTGTGGACAACTTGCTGAACTCAAAAGATTTCTGGGAGGCTCACACTTCATATTGAGTTTTTTTTTTTTTACAGATTCAGAATGAATATATAATGACTGGATGTGAACAATGAATGGTTTATTTATTGTGATGCGGAGAGGTGTTAGCACTAAGATGTTTCTCAGTGACAGGTGATGGTTAGAGGCATTTTGGACAGTTTGACAAAACTGACAATAAATAAATATGAATATTTTCACTGTTTTTGAATTTCACTAAATATCCCGAACTAAATATCCCGAACTATCCCTAATACTCGAGCTTAGGCATTATTGCCATCATTTACAGATGGTTGGAATGTAATTCTTTAATGTATTCAAACAGAATGCACAATCTAAATGCAGAATTGAGTTCCGTGAACACATTTCCATCTACTCTGCTGTAATCTTAGTGTATCTTTTTAAAGTATATCTCAATAGGATTCAAACATAAAATGTATGAAATGATAAAAAAATGTTTATCACATAAGTAACATCAACACAGATGTCTATATAGCTGTTATTTTGAATGTTTAATATAGTAGGAAAAGCCTTTATTTCCCAGAATTCCTTTTTGGTAGAACTGAAATGTGTCAACAGCTCAGTACTAAAGAACCAAAAGTTGAGATGGAATTTGTTCCAGATTCAAATGATTTAGCTGATTGTATTTTTATATAGACAACCTTCCTGTGTTTCTAATGTGTTTAGAATACATTTACATGTGAGAACTTTGGCTCCATTTGTTAAATGAACACTGAACTCTTTTTAGAAAACTACACACCATAAGCAGCATAACATTTCAACAAATATTGTCCGACCCAATAAGCTTTTTTGCCATAAAACCAAGGTGAAATAATGATGTTGGGTTTCACTTAATTTAACGATTAGAGCTGCTCTGAACCCGAGATGTCAGTGTCTAGGGGGGAAAAAGCAGCTGAAGCAGATAAAGACTTGATTGCGGTAACTTTACATAACTGATATCATAATGGCATGTCATAGTGGTAAGTGAACATTTTGCATAATCATTGGATTCCACAATCAATGGGAATTTAAAGCCAAGGTTACAAGCTCGTGTGACACCACTTTTCTCGCTTTGTTCTGAAGCGAGATGATGACAGCGAGGTGCCAATAACGCGTCCTCTTGATTTATAGCGGAGAGTCTCCAGCTGCAGCCGTGCGTTTGACAGCTCTGCTGAAAGTTGGGCTGGAGTTGATGCTTTCATCCAGCTTTTCGAATGAGATAAATTACATGAAACTGTTTGGATGGAGTCATGTTGTTATAAGAGTAGCGCGGGTCAATTAAGGAATAGTGCTGCAGGAATGAGTCAGCATTTTCTGTCTTGAATTCAATAGATTTTTAAAAATAACCTTTTTGGATAGATGCCTGCAATAAGGTCTGTGGTTACCACAGGGTTAAGGTTCAAGCAATAACTATTTAAGACCCGTGGTGACCGAGGCAGTGGCGCCGAGGCTCTGGAATGCTCTGCCTGCAACTCTACGCCTCGCAGATACTGTGAATACTTTTTAAAAACAGCTCAAAACCCACCTTTTTAGGCTGGCGTTTGAGTAAAAACCCATGTCCTACACCTGCTCTTAAAATATGTTTTAAATTTTTATTTTATTTGTTATTATTTTGTATTGTTTTATTTTTTATTTTTCTCTGTGTATGTAATTTATTGACCCTAGGGTCACATTGTGTTTTTTTATGCTTTTAAATTTCTGCCCCTTCGTCCATCCTTATTCCCATTGGCTAATGTGGTTGCCTCCTCCTGGCTTCAGGCTTGGTACCTATAATTGGGCTATCTAGAAAATCTCTCTGTCCCTAAGGCTCACTCTAAATACATTCAATGACTGTCTGTTATGGCTTAACCCTTCTATGATAAACATTCTATATAAAAGATAAGAATTTGCAAATTTGTTTTTGGCAAAAGCTTCATAGATATGAAGGTGCTACAAATTCTACTAAGATACACTTCTACTAATCCTCAAACACTTCTACAATTATGATTATTCAAATTATGTATTTCCAAAACACTTCTAATTATGAATTCTTAATTATGAATCATTAAACACTTATATTATAATTTCTTAAAACACACTTCTGAACTCAAATTTCCTACAGATTATAACACAGCACACAAGGCCATTTACACTCATTGGTGGTCACATGCTGCTGAGGATGGCACCAGATGTCAGAGGGACAATGATCAATTGAAATGATCTCGACAACAATTAAGCGTCAACTAAATTGTCATGGTGGTGATATATGTGAAGCGCTGTGATAAACAATCCCACACCGTGAAGGCAGAGCAGCGGTGGTGTTTCCTGTTTCTGAGGTGTGACTCAATATGGCACGACAGAATGTAGCCCAGATCCAGCCCCACTCAGCTTTTTATTGTACTCATTCCCTCCTGGACGCATTTTATTCACTCACGAAGTGAAGAAATATAGAAATGTTAGCCGAAGCCATTACGTTGGTCTGCAGTAAGGTGTGTGTGTGTGTGTGTGTGCGTGTGTGTGTGCATGTGCGTGTGTGTGTGTGCGTGTCTGATGCATACTGATGCAAACACATGCACAGTACACCCATGTACTACACATACATCCACGGTGAGAGGCATAACTGCACATATCAGTCATGTGTGTGAATACAATATGATGACATTGACACACCTGCAGGTTTCACACATGCATGTAAAGGAAGTCTGAGGAAGAGCCCGATGCTGCAGCTGTGTGTGCAGATCTACTTGTTTCAACTCTGCTATTGCTGATCCAGCACCCATCCTATTGGGCACTGTGCATGTCTTTTTGTTATTGTGGATGCGAGAAGGGGATTATGGGTGAAGTGGGGTTTTTTTTGGGAGTCATCTTAGCTTTGACTGGAGGGGACAGTGCAGTTTGTGGGAGCCTCGCCGTTGACTTTACATCGCCCCAACACACACGCACACAAGCATAAGGGTGATGGTTTCCATGGCAACTGGGCAAAAATAGCAGGGGAGGGTTGCTGGAGGGTGCTCACACACACACACACACTCATCAACGCGCAAGCCCTCTTAGAAGCCGAGTGATTTTGCGATCTCGCTACACGTTTGTCTCCGCCTTCCCTGGCATCTGTTTCACCCGCTCTTCTGTCTGTCTCTGTCTCTGTCTCTCTCTCTCTCTCTGTCTCTCTGTCTCTCTCTCTCTCTCTCTGTCTCTGTCTCTGTCTCTCTGTCTCTCTGTCTCTGTCTCTCTGTCTCTCTCTCTCTCTCTCTCTCTCTGTCTCTCTCTCTCTCTGTCTCTGTCTCTGTCTCTCTGTCTCTCTGTCTCTGTCTCTCTGTCTCTCTCTCTCTCTCTCTCTCTCTGTCTCTCTCTCTCTCTGTCTCTCTGTCTCTCTCTCTCTCTCTCTCTCTCTCTCTCTCTCTCTCTCTCTCTCGCTCTCGCTCTCGCTCTCTCTCTCTCTCTCTCTCTCTCTCTCTCTCTCTCTCTCTCTCTCTCTCTCTCTCTCTCTCTCTCTCTCTCTCTCTGTGTGTTGGTATGGCTTCATTCCAGCTGCGGAGGTTTGGAGGGCAGCTACCTGTTCATCCATCATCGATGCTCATGTGTTCACGCTGACACGAGCACGTTCACACATGCAGACAAAAACACACTTCAAAAGACAAACTCCAGTGAGCCGCCACACACACACACACACACACACGCACACACACACACACACACACACACACACACACGCGCACACACTCTGTAGCGCATTCTACAGTTTGTGCACTGACGCAGGTAAGTATGTGCACACTGAAACACTGCGTAGTGCAACATCTTGTCAAGCTATGTGAGGGAATGGACAACCAAAGATGGAGAATGCAACCTAAACAAATTGACTTTCCAGAAACTTTAGTTATTAGTTGTTTGCTGTTAGTAGGTAGAACACATTAGGAAGTGGCCCAATATCTGGTGACATGTATTTGGTGGAGAGACCGCATGTAACGTTACACCAGTGAGGAATTACGAGCTGCAAGTCCCTAGTTGTCTGTGGTCATGTTCAGAATGTCAAACACCATGACAGAGACTCAGAGGTTTGACCTCGTCGAGTTTTGAAATGGGAACTACAAACGTGAGGATTTGTGATCAGTCCAGCAGCCAACACGTTATATAGCTTGGAGCCAAAGATGCCTGGCTCTGGTTCAATGAGTGACCGTGTTAACTGGTCACTCTGGTTGCTCGTTTTGATGTCAGCGGTTGAAAACACGAAACAGAACACTTAGGTGTCCTCGCAAAAGCCTTCAATCAATTATTAAATACATACTCATTTGTGTTTATTGTTTAGGAAAAACCATTTACGAGCAATCACAGACCAGTTAACACGGTCACACGTTAAACTGAAACACCTGTTGGTCTGAAACCGCTCGTGATCCTGTTGGACTTCTGTAGAACTTGAGTCCTTTGATGGAATAACAGCTGAACATGCAACAACCAGACATTTTGATGCTGGTAACAGTTTTAATCGAATGTTTAAAGCTCACTAACTCGTCTGGATGGCTGGGGCCAAACGCCAATTCTGTTGCCAAGATGCACACACATATATATGACGACGTTGACTGTAAAAGGTTCTATATGCTTCCCGTACCTTTCTCGAGCTCCTTCTATGCCCCATTTTAAGCCCCTGCTCACCATCTTGTATGCAGTTATTTTATTCACTCCTGCTGCATCCACAGCTCTGCCTGGCTCCCCTTCATTTACGCAACACTCCTTATACATATTTGACTTGTAAATTAAGGCTCTATTTGTGTCATGCCCAAGACGTGCTGTCAATTAGTCTAAACACTGACGCATTTTGCGAGGAGAGAGTAAGAGAGGGGGAAGAAAGCATGATCGGGATGACAAGACCAGTACAATCGAGGATAGACGAAGATAGACAGAGTGACGTAAAAACAGTTAGGAGGCAAGCAGGAGGGGCTTGCATGGTGTAGCACCACAGAGGGACCTCCCGGTGGTGGGCAAATCCCAGATCAGTGCGAGTGCCATCACACAAAACCCCTCACTTGGCGAGAAGTGCTGATCAGACGCTCACCACCCGGAGAGCTGCCGACGGTAGGGGAGTGTTTGGGCTGCACGCACACGCTTATGTTTGGAGGACTGCACACTCACAACCAGATGTAGACATTTACTCACAAGTTAACACGCACCCTGTTATGGATGAGTCACTATATGATGCACGTGGGGAGGGAAATGCAAATTTGGCAGGTTTGGGGAAATTACTTGCAATATCATATGAGAGAATAAAATTGAGTTGATGTCACAGTATGGTGATGAGATGATTTTAAGAGTAATTAAAGTTTTTTTTTTTTAATTAGAAAATAAAAACACATCACAGAGAGAAAATGGAATTCTGAGCTTGTGACTGGCAGATCATTTTAATTGCACTGAACAAACTAATTAGCCAACTCTTTTAACCCTGTAAGACTTAACTTCCACGCCACAGTATTTATATTATTACAGTAATATTGCAGTAATTTACCATTTATTCACACTTTTAATTCATATGTTGGTCAGCGATGTAACGCGGCAAATTCTAAAAGACTACGCGGCCGTGGTTACACTTTTCAATGGAACTTTTATGATCGGATGCGCCAGATCCGTCCTCAGCTGCGTGCGCATATGACCACGCTTCAATGCGACCTGCCTGATCGGATAGGGATTGGACATATTTTGTGGTCAAATCAGCGACTGTAAAAATAAGGAAAACACATTTCATGTAATGAATTATAAATTCTTCACAATAAAAGTCCCCCATTATTGTGTTATTTAAAAGCTTTTATTTTGAAGCAGCAAAATCAGGAAATGTTGGGTTTTCTCTCTTGTCTTTGATGCAGACTGTTACTAGTTCAGCAGTCAAGTTGCTTGTTACATACACAATATGGCAGTACATTACTGATAACAATGTAGCAACACGTGGGTGTGTGTGTAGATAATGTCAGAGCACATGTTACTGCTGACCCAGAATTGCGTAAAGGCGTAAAAAAGTGGAGCTGGATGTTCCCCAGACAAACGTTATGAACCAAATGCAAAAATGGCTAATTGGTGAACCAGCTAGCAAACCACAGCTATGTATCCGCAAACATAGCTTGGAGATGTAGTTTCAACTTCAAATGTGAGGCTACTTTTCTGTTTTCCATCACTGCACTTTGAATGTTTTGTTGTTGTTGGATATGTACAACGTGCTTCCGAATAAAAAGCTGTACATTGGTAATGTTGGACAAACAAGAAACATTAGCCTGTTTAGCTAATGTTAGCCATGTCAAAGGTTGCGAACAGGCTTTATTGTAAACAGTTATGTTCACATGCAGGCTTTCCCCCCTGCATGTGTGTGTTCTTGAGCTAAATACATGTTCTTTTGAGACATTTGCAAAGCTTATTGTGAAACAAGCTCCACCACCGTGCTAGCCAGCAGTTGTCTTATTCCCTGCCTTTTGCTGGCACGTTGGTAAGTTTCTTGGCGCATTACACGTAACAAACTGGAATCAGCGGAACAGCATGAAATAGTCTGCAGGATTGTGTTCACGGCACTCGTGATCCAGTGTGCGTGCTCACACATCACAAGATGCACAGCAACAAAACATTGCTCCACAGTGGTCAGAAACTCCACAGGATACCTTTTAATATCATCCTTCAGCATTGATCTTTTTTAAAGGTTGCAGTCTTTAAACTGCAGCACAATGTCCACTGTAGTCTGTAGGTGTCCGTGGACTTGCTTTAACGTGTACTAAGCTTTTTGACAGAATGTGAGGTTGTCTTTGGGGACAACTTTTCCTGCGGGAGGCCCCTTCTGCCATAAACACTGAACAACACACATACACAAACATCTCACATCCCATTTGAGCTTTTACTCAGAGGCAACTAAACAAACAGTCTGGAGCTGCATGTCCGTCTCTGATACTCTCATGCACCCACGCTCGGTGCACAATGCGGGTCATTTGCGCGGCTGCTGAGATGGTGTCATTGCCGATTGTCCGTCCAAACCAATGATGTTGTATTATTTGTGAAAGCCAAGTCCTCGGGCGTGTTCAGTGGGGGAAATTGCGCCGTTGTTTTGTTTTTGGCTCCTTTAATCTGGTGAATGGGGAGCCGAGCGGGGCAGAAACAAAGCCGTCTCTGTAGGAGAGGCGGCGAGCGTGAGGAGGTCATCTAGTTTAGTCCGGGAATATTCCGATGTCTGGTTGTAGTGTGTCATGTCATGCGTCATATTTTACAGATTGGTGAGTAAACGGGGAAAGCGGCCATGGGGTACATCTCACAGTGAAGATTGCATGATGAAATACCGAGGAAACACCACGCAGAGTGGAGCTTTTCTTTCCTCCCTTACCTTTGCTAACCTCGGCTCCACATTTACAAACAGCCAGCTTTTGATTTGAAGTTCTCTGTGTGCTGAGTCAATCCCTACAGACAGAGCACTTCATAAACTTTTGAGTCCTTGTCTTTTCTGACTTGATTGTAGGTAATCTCTCTATCTTTGGGGGACGAGGGCGTAGAAACACACAACTGAAGCATGACTCACATTTATCACAATGAGAGTTGATGGAACAACAATTTAAATATTTGTTACAGTTTTAGCTGTGAAACGTCTCATGAATTTGTGTAAAAAAATCAATCAATTTTGTGTTTGATGGTGACATTTTTCTATGAAGCAGCCCAGCAGGACGTTCTGATCGACTTGATTGCTCGATATTGATGCTGTGTGATGCCTGAAGGAGACCAAGTCTTCTTCCAGTGGAGGGTGAGTGATGGATACCTGTGGTGGCCGTTGAACTTGCTCCCTAACTTTATTATTTTTTTTATATGTATATTTGAGACTTAAATGATCAAATAACAGTTTTCATAATCCCATAAGATTTGTTTCTGTAAGATTTGAAACCTAGTTATAGTGTGTAGCAGGCTTGGGCGATATGACGACATGTGACAACCGAGCAAAAGCACAAAAAAGAAACTCGCCATCCCACAGAATACGCAAGTTAGCCACTGACTCCGTCCACACCAAAACCCCTCCCACAGGGAGCAAACACTCAACAGTGGTGCTGTACGGGGCGGGGCCATCGACCATGTACTTTGAAAAGACTGTTATCCTCATTCTACACATCAATGCTAAAATATGTGTTATTGTAGACAAAAACCTCACCTCAGATTGGTGCTCATGGGTATTGCAACACATGCGTCTCCAGTCCATCGATACATTTATGTGCATCTCTCTCTTCTTTTCTTACCTCTTTTTTACTCCGTTCACTCTGTAGGGACAATGGGTGTGTGAACCAAATTTCATGGCAATGCATCCAATGCTTGCCAAGATATTTCAATAACCAAAAACAAAGTCAGCCTGGTGGGCTGAGAAACAGTCAGGGCTTCATAAACATCATTAGAATTCATCCTCTTGGGACTATGAATGTCTATGGCAATGACTATGAATGACTATGAATGTCATGGCAATCCATCCAACAGTTGAGATATTTTTAGTCTGGACAAAAGTGGACGACCAACCAACTGACAGATCAACATTGCCTAGTTAATTCAGTCAGTGTTATGGAGGAAATAATACACAAACAACTTTTCATTTACTCAAGATATTTCTATTTGTGCTGTCTAATATGCCGAGAGTGTTGGCTTTGACACTTAGAAAAGACTTGAGTTGAAAATGTCCTCATCGCCTGCAGTGAACACCAGCAGTAGAGCATTATGTACCATTTATCTCTGCCGCATGTAAAACTCCACTTTCTTGTACTTTTGTTCTTGCTGCATTATTTGCTTTATTATTAAAGTTCACTTCATATTTCCACTTGTTGCTGGCTCCTCCCCGCCCTCCTTAGTCATGCTTGTGTATTTTCCTCAGCTTCTTGATTTTGATGCATCAGTGATTATTCACACATGTTTAGAATGCGTAGTGTGGACAGGTAAAGTATTATAGTTTCCTATCAAGGAGGAAGGGACGCTGCAATCAGCTGTTTAATTGGTGTGTATGGAAGTGCATTAATTGCGCCGCATGCCCCATTAGCCCATCATGGACATGGGCCTTGTAAACAACTGCTCTGGTGTGTTGAGCGTCAGCCGTAAATCATTTCAACAAGGTATGACAAACCACTTTGGCTGATGTGCTCATAACAACATGATGTAACATGATGTAAGCGTGACAAAGATATTGCCTGTCCAAGCAATCAATCACACGGCTCGTCTCCAGGTTGAGAGGTCAGCCGAGACAAAGGGATGCACAAAAACATCTGCTCCTACGGCACTGTGTTACCATGCACTCATTCTCCTGATGCGGTATTGTTAATGTTCTCGTATGCATAGTGTGCTGGGCTGCATCGAAAACCTTGCTTCAATAAAAGCATCAGACAAATGTACTGAAAGTAGGAAAAGTGAAAGTACTCCATGTGTAGTAAAATGTTTCCTGTCAGTGTTTTACGATGTTTCTAGATTAATATCAATGCTTTATTCATGTGAATGTTGCATTTTACTCTCTCTAAAGAAATCTACCAGGAGGCATAATTGTTTAATTTCATTCCTTGTCCACAGATCGTCCTTGTTTCCAAGTAAACAAAAGCACAAAGCTAATTATACTGGCAGTCAGATGAGCCTGTTTTCACTGGTTTCAGTGGTACAATGAGGAATACTGGTAGTCATATCGGCCTACTTAACTTGGAAATAAGCATGTGTTACAAAAATCACTTTCATCAAAATAGCTTTATTACAAATTTTAAGTTGATATGTCTTTTACAGGTATGTGCAACCATTCTGATGCATGCCAAGAAGCGGTTCACCTACACCCAGCACCTCGTCAGCGCGACACCGTGGCATGGAGAGCTGTTCCCACAACACAGTGTGCAGTTCCCTGATGCAGCCCTCGAAACAACAGTGGAGGCGTACGTCGTGTTGAACAAGGCCAAGCTCTAAACTCTGCCTCATCTATGAGAACGGCGAGTTCAAGACATGCGGCGGTGCAGTGTCTCCGTGACAGTTTTTCATGGGCAATGATCTTCAGAGACTGTGGGTCTTCTCAAGATCCTCACCATCACTCCCGTGACCCTGAATCTGAGAGGCGCTTCTCTACTCAGAAGATCAAGATCTTCCTGAGGAAACCATGACACTGGTTTGGCTTAATGTTCTGACGATGCTCTCCATGGTGAAACTTTTCAGGGACATTCCTGACTTTAGTAACAAGGTCATTGAGAGGTTTTCTACTCGGAAGAGAGAAGAAAAACATTCCTCTCCGAATAAGCCTCATAAAAACATGCAGGTTGTCTCGCTGCAATGATTCTTTTACATAATTGGACTCAGTTTAATTTGCATAAACTGGTCATGGAGGCATCCAAATGTAATTGAGTGGTAAACGAACTGACATTTTCTAATAGCTGCTTTAATGAACAACCAGGTATCAACATGTACTCAAACTTTGAATGCTAGTGTTTATTTGTTCATGTTCAGCCCCAGTGTATGAGCATAGTTTATTATTTTTGGTATTTCCTTTTGTAAAAGGTCCTGTTTGGTTATCAAAGACCCCACCGTTTATTTTTGAGTGTAATAATTCACTTCTCATGAATATATCACATAAATGTGAGTTTTTGTGGACAAAAAGTCATAAACGGTATCGATCGATCTATCGATCTTATATATATATATTATATATATAAGATCAACATTGGGTCTGCTGTGGAAGCCTTCAGCGATCCACCTCGAGTGGACTTCCAGCATAGACATCAGGAAAAAGGCACCCGCAGAGAACAGAGGATGTCCGCAAGTTCAACCTGCCTCAGGAGCCGCTGATCCAGTTGCTGCAATAATTCAGTCTGTTCTCTGCACGTCCATCGGCCACCAAACTGGACAGGAACAGACTACATTGGCCAGTCAGGAATGCAGAAAATAAACCCCTCCCTATGTTATCTGCAGTATGCATTCGGATGGGACATACACTTGACGTACTATGTATTGGGGAACTGTTCTGGCAGGTTTCTGGTTTGATGGATAATGCCCTCACAAAAAGAAACAGCCATATTTATTTGTGATGGCGTATGTACCATGTTTCTGCTATGAGGTTGTGTTTTTATACAAGATTATTCATGACAGTGCCTTCAGGCCTTTTTATTCAGACGAGTCAGGCATTTATTCGAGTGGCAACTACATTTATACTCGAGTAAAAAACACTTAAATAATACAATATAAATTACAACTAAAGAGAGAGCAACTGAAGTCTGTTGAGGCAACATTCTGTCTCTGAATTAAGAGACCCAATGCTGAGAGACGATCCATTCCATCCATAGTCAGAGTGTGGGGAACCTGCGGGCAGAGGGGGCGTGGCCACAAGTTGTCCACAGTGGCGCAGGTGTTTTCGATCTTCAGTCAATCGCGTGGAGAAGTTGAAACACTGGGAAATAATTGCGGTAAACATCGGTGAGTTGTTTTCTAAAATACGAGGCAAGTTCACAAAAGACATTCAAATAGTGTTTGTGAAAAGAGTCCGTGCGTGGAGCACCGCGTGGAAGCTGAGAAGTCAAGAGAAGCGGCCCATCCCGAGCCCGCCGTACCAATTAGACCGGAGGTACAGAAACCTTTCCCATGAAGGCCTTTCAGCCAGAGAAGGCTGACATCATGTTCCAGAAGATCAGACTGCGGGAGACTGATGTTTGTACCGAAGTTTGTCACAAGCTTTGTCGCTGTGGGATGGTTTTCATAAAGGCTCTTTAAAAAAAGACATTGTTACCAGAAGCTGCAGGAAAGCAACACGTGTTTTGCTCATGAATCCCTGATGATGGATTCAGCGATGATAAACTACATCGGATGAGGGTGTTCCTCGGATACAGTTTCTGGGTGGGACGGAGAGGTGTAACCTGCTCAACCCACCTGGGAGGCAGAGTTACGGTGGAGACCCGCCGGGAGGTCCGAAAACTCACGGTAAGATGTATGTCATTCTAACATGATGGGTCATAGAGTATGTCGTTAAAAAGTCAGACAAAAATCATTCTATAGTTGTTTTTTAAGAAATTGTCATAAAAAGGTTTTAGTATATAATTAAGTCATATTATCATGTGTCACATAGTAAAGAAGACAGAATACATCATAAAAATGTAACAATAACTGAGTTAAGTGTCATTAAAATGTCAAAAAAGACACACTATAGTAAATCCCAAAAAATTCACTGTATATTATGTCGAAAAAGGTCAGCGTATAGTAGGCTATGTCAAAAAAAGTCCTAGAATGTCACGATCAGGCTTTGCCTTGTGTGTTCTGTGTGTTTTTCTGTAGCTCCTCATTCTACCTGTCAGCCACTCCCTCAGCACCATTCCAACTCCCTCCACCTGTCCCTGATCAGTAATCAAGCTCTCCCTCATCAGCACACCTCTCCTCACCTGTTCAAGTCACCTTATCTCACCTTACCAAGTCACCCTGTCTCTCAGTCACTCACTGCCAGGTCATTGTTTGTGTTCATGGCTACCCGCCCGTTTTTGCTCGACCTGGTCCTGGTTTCCCCGTCTGCCTGACCGGTCTCGTTCCCGCTGGATTTCCCCCCTTGTCTTGTGCTTGGACTCCCTGTTATGTTGGTAACTATTCGTATTTGTATTGAATAAACGCCTGCTTCACGCTACTCTGCCTGGTTTGCGTTTGAGTCCTCCATCATGCCCCGTGACATAGAATAGTATTTCAAAGAAAGTAATAAAAGAGTCTACTATAGTATAACGAAAAAGTTACAAAATAGTCAAAGTATAGTATGTCAAAACAATTTACAGGATAGTATTTCAAAATGAAGTCATAAAAGTCATAGTTAGGGTTGTCACGATACCAAAATTATGACTTCGATACGATACCTGCCATAAGTATCCCGATACCAGATACTTACGACACCAGAATTTGATAAAATACCACAAATACGATACGATACTGGTATATTTATCGATACTAGTAATAAATAAAACATCTGTACGGTTCCCTTTTTTACCAGCTTGTTCCTGCCCAGCTTTTTGAACACTTAACAAATGGCATTAATATTAGTATTAGCCTACAGCAAGATATTAATGAAAACTACATGGTGCCATGATTGCTGCTGCCTCTGCTGGCATCTGTCTGACTGTGGGAGTGGGTGGGTAAACGATGCTTAATTTACTTGCATAGTGAGTTTGATATTTTATCTTAATTCATGGAATAATTATTTTTCCTGAACTAAAAATAATTAGCTCAAGATCCACCCTCAGGCTCCACCAGCATGTCGCCATTTTGCATCAATTGTGTTTCATTTAGTACACGTTTGTGTACATTGTGACCTCATGATCATATAGGCTTGTTGTCAAACTAGGCTAAGGCTACTTGTGTTCGCTGTATATGGGTGAGCTTGGGGGTGTTCATGTTTATAATCGCATTTGCTTATAATCACATTTGCTCATAGTATAGCATGTCGAATAAAGTCGAAGTCATAGCGTAGCATGCCGAATAAAGTCATAGCGTAGCATGCCGAATAAAGTCATAGCGTAGCATGCCGAATAAAGTCATAGCGTAGCATGCCGAATAAAGTCATAGCGTAGCATGCCGAATAAAGTCATAGCGTAGCATGCCGAATAAAGTCATAGCGTAGCATGCCGAATAAAGTCATAGCGTAGCATGCCGAATAAAGTCATAGCGTAGCATGCCGAATAAAGTCATAGCGTAGCATGCCGAATAAAGTCATAGCGTAGCATGCCGAATAAAGTCATAGCGTAGCATGCCGAATAAAGTCATAGCGTAGCATGCCGAATAAAGTCATAGCGTAGCATGCCGAATAAAGTCATAGCGTAGCATGTCGAATAAAGTCAATGTAGCATGTCGAATGAAGTCACAGTGTAGCATGTCGAATAGTCATAGTACAGCATGTCGAATATAGTCATAGTCGTGTCGAATAAAGTCAGTGTAGCATGTCGAATATAGTCATAGTCGTGTCGAATATAGTCATAGTCGTGTCGAATAAAGTCAGTGTAGCATGCAGAATAAAGTCACAGTATAGCATGCCGAATAAAGTCATAGCATAGCATGTCGAATAGTCATAGCGTAGCATGTCGAATAAAGTCATAGGACAGCATGTCGAATATAGTCGTGTCGAATAAAGTCATAGCGTAGCATGCCGAATAAAGTCATAGCGTAGCATGCCGAATAAAGTCATAGCGTAGCATGCCGAATGAAGTCATAGCGTAGCATGCCGAATGAAGTCATAGCGTAGCATGCCGAATAAAGTCATAGCGTAGCATGCCGAATAAAGTCATAGCGTAGCATGCCGAATAAAGTCACAGCGTAGCATGCCGAATAAAGTCACAGCGTAGCATGTCGAATAAAGTCACAGCGTAGCATGCCGAATAAAGTCACAGCGTAGCATGCCGAATAAAGTCACAGCGTAGCATGCCGAATAAAGTCACAGCGTAGCATGCCGAATAAAGTCACAGCGTAGCATGCCGAATAGTCATAGCGTAGCATGCCGAATAAAGTCATAGCGTAGCATGCCGAATAAAGTCATAGCGTAGCATGCCGAATAAAGTCATAGCGTAGCATGCCGAATAAAGTCATAGCGTAGCATGCCGAATAAAGTCATAGCGTAGCATGCCGAATAAAGTCATAGCGTAGCATGCCGAATAAAGTCATAGCGTAGCATGCCGAATAAAGTCATAGCGTAGCATGCCGAATAAAGTCATAGCGTAGCATGCCGAATAAAGTCATAGCGTAGCATGCCGAATAAAGTCATAGCGTAGCATGCCGAATAAAGTCATAGCGTAGCATGCCGAATAAAGTCATAGCGTAGCATGCCGAATAAAGTCATAGCGTAGCATGCCGAATAAAGTCATAGCGTAGCATGCCGAATAAAGTCATAGCGTAGCATGCCGAATAAAGTCATAGCGTAGCATGCCGAATAAAGTCATAGCGTAGCATGCCGAATAAAGTCATAGCGTAGCATGTCGAATAAAGTCATAGCGTAGCATGTCGAATAGTCATAGCGTAGCATGTCGAATAGTCATAGCGTAGCATGCCGAACAAAGTCATAGCGTAGCATGCCGAACAAAGTCATAGCGCAGCATGTCGAATAGTTATAGCGCAGCATGTCGAATATAGTCATAGTCGTGTCGAATAAAGTCATAGCATAGCATGCCGAATAAAGTCATAGCGTAGCATGTCGAATAGTCATAGCGTAGCATGTCGAATAGTCATAGCGTAGCATGTCGAATAAAGTCATAGGACAGCATGTCGAATATAGTCGTGTCGAATAAAGTCAGTGTAGCATGTCGAATATAGTCGTGTCGAATAAAGTCAGTGTAGCATGTCGAATAAAGTCATAGTATAGCATGGCCAATAAAGTCATAGCATGTTGAATAAAGTCATAGCGTAGCATGTCGAATAGTCATAGTGTAGCATGTCGAATAGTCATAGTGTAGCATGTCGAATAGTCATAGTGTAGCATGTCGAATAGTCATCGTGTAGCATGTCGAATAAAGTCATCGTATAGTATGTCGAACAAAGTCATAGCATGTCGAACAAAGTCATCGTGTAGCATGTCGAATAAAGTCATCGTGTAGTATGTCGAATAAAGTCATCGTATAGTATGTCGAACAAAGTCATAGCATGTCGAATAAAGTCATAGCATGTCGAATAAAGTCATAGCATGTCGAATAAAGTCATAGCATGTCGAATAAAGTCATAGCATGTCGAATAAAGTCATAGCATGTCGAATAAAGTCATAGCATGTCGAATAAAGTCATAGCATGTCGAATAAAGTCATAGCATGTCGAATAAAGTCATAGCATGTCGAATAAAGTCATAGCATGTCGAATAAAGTCATAGCATGTCGAATAAAGTCATAGCATAGCATGTCGAATAAAGTCATAGCATAGCATGTCGAATAAAGTCAGTCATAGCATAGCATGTCGAATAAAGTCAGTCATAGCATAGCATGTCGAATAAAGTCATAGCATGGCATGTTGAATAAAGTCAGAGCATGGCATGTCGAATAAAGTCAGTCATAGCATAGCATGTCGAACAAAGTCATAGCATGTCGAATAGTCATAGCATGTCGAATAATGTCATAGCATAGCATGTCGAATAAAGTCAGTCATAGCATAGCATGTCGAATAAAGTCATAGCATAGCATGTCGAATAAAGTCATAGCATAGCATGTCGAATAAAGTCATAGCATAGCATGTCGAATAAAGTCAGTCATAGCATAGCATGTCGAATAAAGTCAGTCATAGCATAGCATGTCGAATAAAGTCATAGCATGTCGAATAAAGTCAGTCATAGCATGGCATGTCGAATAAAGTCAGTCATAGCATGGCATGTCGAATAAAGTCAGTCATAGCATGGCATGTCGAATAAAGTCAGTCATAGCATGGCATGTCGAATAAAGTCAGTCATAGCATGGCATGTCGAATAAAGTCAGTCATAGCATGGCATGTCGAATAAAGTCAGTCATAGCATGGCATGTCGAATAAAGTCATAGCATGGCATGTCGAATAAAGTCATAGCATGGCATGTCGAATAAAGTCATAGCATGGCATGTCGAATAAAGTCAGTCATAGCATGGCATGTCGAATAAAGTCATAGCATGGCATGTCGAATAAAGTCAGAGCATGGCATGTCGAATAAAGTCAGAGCATGGCATGTCGAATAAAGTCATAGCATGGCATGTCGAATAAAGTCAGTCATTGCATGGCATGACGAATAAAGTCAGTCAGAGCATGGCATGTTGAATAAAGTCAGAGCATGGCATGTCGAATAAAGTCAGAGCATGGCATGTCGAATAAAGTCATACAAGTCATAGTATAGCATGTCGAATAAAGTCAGTTTGGTATGTTGAATAGTCATTACAATGTCATCGTATAGTATGTCAAATAAATTCATAAAAAGTCATAGTATAGTTTGTCGAGAAAATTTCAAAAAAGTCACACGATAGATCGAAAAGAGTTTTGAAAATTCATAGTACAGTATGCCATAGTATCTCATGGTATAGTATGTGGAAAAAAGTCATAGTATCTCATGTCGTATAGTAAAAAAAAATGAGATAGATGGCCCGATGTTGTGCTTTTTAGGCTCACAATCTAAATTTTTAAATAGTTGTGGATGACGTAGAATACTACTTTTGAATTGTAACGGTATAAGTAAATCACCATTCCATCATTCGAGCACTTACCTCAGCCTGTGTGTTACTGCATGCTGTTCCTGATTGAAGAGGTGTCCAGAAGTGTGCTTTAGTTGTATGATTGCTCTTTAAACATCCCACCAGGGTGGGATACTTGTGATTTGTCTATCGCTGTGTAAAAAGTATTTTCCTTCAGACTGAAATGTAACTGATGATAGTTTTGCATGTGAATATTCCAAAAAAATATCTATTTGAACAATCTAAAATATTAATGAAAAAACATAATACCGGTATATAAGTATTCAAATTCTGACACTGTGGGCATCCCCTGAGAAAACGTAGCGCTACAACAATAATGTGGCTGACATTAAATGAATGCAAGCATGGTAGCTAAGGTATGTGCTGCCTTTATTCGTTCATTGTGAGTTCAGTGACTCTGAAATAACGAACCTTCAAAACACCAAAAGAACCGATCAAGGTAGCGGTAGACCAGCGACTGTGCTCTAAGAAGTCAAATTAGAGTTTTGTGAAAGGAGTCTTTGAAGACAGCGTAGAGACTTTCAACACTTTGCGGTTACTCATCTAATCCTCCCGGTTTTACACTAAGATGTCCCACCCTGCCAATGAGTGCAAATAACCCAAATATTGTTTTATAGATATTAGACCAATTTGGAATATTTTTAAAAAGTAGAGTCATTAGGCTTGAACTCAAGGTCTCATGTTGTCTAAAAAACTGACCGTAACCATTTAGTTTCCGATGTATTTTTTTTTGTTTTAAACTACTGATCTTAGCTTTTTGCCAGAGGGTCAGAAATGGTTACACATTGCAGCTTTATTCAGCATCCTGATGTAGAACTAATACTTCCAAAATCAAATGCAGGTTTCAGTCCAAATACTGAAATTCGACAAAGACGATAAAGAGAACACGCGACACAAGGAGTAAGAAGTATATAACCAAGTGTATTCCCTCTGTTAATGTACACATATTTAGAGTCATCTCACTGGAACACTTTACAATAACATTTAGAAAGAACAGGAAGATACTGGGAGGAGTATGCTTGGAATGGAGAAAGAGAGAAACCAGACAAACTTGGCGAGAGAATGAATTGATGGAGCCTGTCAAATGAAATGGCAGCCATCTTTGTCTCTCGCCAGATCGACAGAAATGGATACAAAACAAATTTTTTTTTAAAACATGGAGAATGGATAGAGCCTGCCTTCTACACAGGGCATGGGAACATACAATCTGCCATACAGAGAGAAAGGAATAGATGCAGGACAAAAGCAGATTGAGTAATGACGGATGGAATAAAAGGAAAATGCATGGTTTCATGTTCATAACCCAAAATCACATTTGCTCAATTACCGAAAGAAAATACATAGAAATTTCCGTTTTCCACGATCGTAATCTTTTTTCTTTTCTCCAAACAGGAATGATGGTAGGGGAAACACATTTCTCTTAGTAATGGGATGAGAGTCAAATATTTAGACATTTCACAAACTTTTTTCAGGATTTTTCTTTTCATGGTACAGTTTTCTTTTTTTAATAGAGTTGAGAAAATTGGAATACTAGAGTTCTGTTGTACATCTTCCGGGGAACTGCCGTTCACCTTGTATTTGTGTGCTCTTCCCACAAAGTTTGCTTTGCCTGTTGGCTGCCATCAGTCCAGTCAGGCTAGAGAGAGGGGGGGGGGGGGGGCGAAAGACACAGTCGCATCTTCAGCTGCAAGGTATCTCTCTCCACAGTGGAACTCCAGCAAGAATTCAGAATTTCCCTAAAATGTTTCTCAATTCTCCAGAGAACAGAATCAAATAAAAAAAGGAAAGAGCAAACCAAAGTGGCCGAGTCTTGCAGCATACTGCGTCAGCCGTACTGTTCATGAGAGGGTGGGGTCTGAGGAGCGGGGGGGTTTGGGCGTTGTAACCGTCCGAAATCCTAAAGTCTGTCATCGCTGCACACCATCAGCGTACACTCGCTCACGCTTTAGGTCCAGAGGTTTCTGCAACGTCTATACATATATTTATAATTATATAGAACAGAGTTCATCTTGTTTGCTGGAGGTTTTTTCTGTTTTTCGGTTATTAGTAACTGTACTGTAAGGACACAACACAGTTTCTCTGCTGGCCCGCTAGAGGGGGGGAGGGGGCACCTCTGAGGCCCAGAAACACATGACACAGATCTGCTGGAACAAAGGACGACCAAGGGGATTTTGGCCTCAAGTTTTTGGCGGCTTAACGTACAAGTTAGCATCCATTGGGTTGGTATCTCACATAGTTGCTACGTTTAAACGTC